>NW_026708474.1:50000-52860 GCF_902713425.1 Acipenser ruthenus | reverse complement strand
CGGTTTAACAGTTTGGTCTCTGTGGCGCAATCGGTTAGCGCGTTCGGCTGTTAACCGAAAGGTTGGTGGTTCAAGCCCACCCAGGGACGGTGCTTTTTGCATTTCTTAATCACATTAGAAAATGGCACTGTAATACATTACTATTTCCTTTGGTTTAAATATGTTTGGTACAAAGGGGAGACAATTAACACTTAACAAGCTGCCGATATGTTCTCAATTGGCACTTGTGTTCTTAAAGGCATAGCGTTCATTTAAATTAAATAGGTTCTACAATGCAAAAGCAAGTTTTGGCATTTTTGCATTGCCTGCCTCGTCAAACAAGCTCGAGCCACAGCACAGTGCTGATGCATATACAGCTCTGGAAAAAATTAAGAGACCACTGCATAATTATCAGTTTCTCTGGTTTTACTATCTATAGGTATGTGTTTGGGTAAAATGAACATTTTTGTATTATTCTATAAACTACTGACAACATTTCTCCCAAATTCCAAATAAAAATATTGTCATTTAGAGCATTTATTTGCAGAAAATGACAACTGGTCAAAATAACAAAAAAGATGCAGTGTTGTCAGACCTCGAATAATGCAAAGAAAATAAGTTCATATTCATTTTTAAAAAAACACAATACTAATGTTTTAACTTAGGAAGAGTTCAGAAATCAATACTTGTTGGAATAACCCTGATTTTCAAGCACAGATTTCATGCGTCTTGGCATGCTCTCCACCAGTCTTTCACATTGATGTTGGGTGGCTTTATGCCACTCCTGGCGCAAAAATTCAAGCAGCTCGGCTTTGTTTGATAGCTTGTGTCCATCCATCTTCCTCTTGATCACATTCCAGAGGTTTTCAATGGGGTTCAGGTCTGGAGATTGGGCTGCCCATGACAGGGTCTTGATCTGGTGGTCCTCCATCCACACCTTGATTGACCTGGCTGTGTGGCATGGAGCACTGTCCTGCTGGAAAAACCAATCCTCAGAGTTGGGGAACATTTTCAGAGCAGAAGGAAGCAAGTTTTCTTCCAGGACAACCTTGTACTTGGCTTGATTCATGCGTCCTTCACAAAGACAAATCTGCCCGATTCCAGCCTTGCTGAAGCACCCCCAGATGAGTCCAATTTTCAGCTTTGCCCAACACCTGGTCGTCTAATGGTTAGACGGAGACCTGGAGAGGCCTACAAGCCACAGTGTCTCGCACCCACTGTGAAATGTGGTGGAGGATCGGTGATGATCTGGGGGTGCTTCAGCAAGGCTGGAATCGGGCAGCTTTGGCATGAATCAAGCCAAGTACAAGGTTGTCCTGGAAGAAAACTTGCTTCCTTCTGCTCTGTCACGTTAATTTCCAGCTTCCCAGCATCAGGCCATTCCTGCAACCTTCTTGTTCCTGGATTTGCACTTCTTCATTTGCCCCCTTCATCAAGGCACTTAATACAACTTTCAAAGTCCATTTCATTCAATTTGAGCTTCCAGGCACAAATAATAATGTCCTACGATTATCAACATTTCAGTCAAAGCGTCCTCCCACAACGCAATAGACAATACACTCTTAGACTGCTCCTGATCAAATCAATAGGATGGCTTGAAGTTTGCATGCAGTGGAAATTGGTATTTGAGAGTTAAGGCGTTTAAGATGATGTCGCGATGGGAATGTGAATAGAGTCAGTTATATCTGCATCACTCTGTATATATACCCCATACCCCTAGACCAACGAGCCAGCTGCCGGTTTTATCCGGCGGCCGACGCGTGATACAGTACTTCAAAAAATAAATAGAAAAAAAGGAGGCACTGCAACGTCCGCTCACAGGAGCAGTCCCAATACTGGAGCGACACGGGGGTTTTGACCTGCTCCGTTCCCGACCTGGGCCGGTTCACCCCTCCTTAGACGACCTGGCATTCACAAGCTCCCCCAGAAATGCCATGTCGATGCCGTGCTAAGTGCGGACTCCCGATCGGCACAGCCAGTTGCAGCACAGAGCTTTCGTGCTCAAGCGATCCGCCAGCCTCAACCTGCCCCTGTAGCTGGGATTACAGACACACGCCACGGCGCCCGGCGTGAGCGAGAACGGCTAGAAGGCAATTCAAACCCCCTTGTCTGAAATGAGAGCGAGAGTACTCGGGCAGTTCTCCACTGACGTGGCAGCTTTTAATGCCGATTCCATTAAAAGCATTGCCGGGTCCTGCTGTAGGGGTAAACACTGTGACCAGATGAATGTATTGAAAAAGTGTTACGTGAAACACATGTGAATCCTAGTTTTCGTGCTGCGAATTTAAAAAAAAAAAAAAAAAAAAAAAAAGCAGCACTATAAGAATGCCAAAAAATAAAGAAAGTTGCGTTGGCGAGTATTAAGCCCCCCTCCTCTGAGGTGCCAGCAGCATTCCGCACCGGCAGACGGAACGGGACTCTGGTCATGCTGCACTTATTTTGCTGCCAGAGACTGTATCACGCGTCGGCCGCCGGATAAAACCGGCAGCTGGCTCGTTGGTCTAGGGGTATGATTCTCGCTTTGGGTGCGAGAGGTCCCGTGTTCAAATCCCGGACGAGCCCGAATTTTTTTTTGTTTTGTTTTGTACTATACTGTTTTCGATCCGTAAACCAACATTAAGCTCAGCAGGCAGTTTTGACTTAGTCGCTTTGCAACTAAATGCGTTGCCATATTGGCAGGTAGCGTGTGCCTTCCTCGTTAGTATAGTGGTCAGTATCCCCGCCTGTCACGCGGGAGACCGGGGTTCAATTCCCCGACGGGGAGATTTTTTTTTACTGATTGAAGGCAGGTGCGTGCTGCTGTAATTGTATACATAAAGTGAAAAAGAAAAAGAAGGTTGCATTGGCCGGGAATCGAACCCGGGCCTCCCGCGTGGCAGGC
>NW_026708474.1:40000-47500 GCF_902713425.1 Acipenser ruthenus | reverse complement strand
GATAAACCAGCGCTCAGTGTATAACACCTGTAACATGTTAAACCAGCGCTCAGTGTATAACACCTGTAACATGATAAACCAGCGCTCAGTGCCGCACCGCCGCGGACCAGCAGCCAATTGCAAGCTAGCAAGCCAATATAGAAAGTGTCACATGACAAGTGTTCGTGTGGTGTTTTAGCTTGCTGAAATCATCTTCTATAGAAACTTTATTTTTTATTTTTGATGGCCCACATTGTAAGTGATATTCTGGAAGACGAGACTCCCTTTTCAAAGCGCGTAGAAACAAGCAATCAGCAGCGGCAGTGCTTCCCGGCAGCTTTTGTCGAAATTCTCTTTTTATATTTCTTTTCTGTTAACATTAGTTTATGTTTCTGCTCCCTCGATCACGTTGTGCAGTATCTCCCGTATATGCTGGCGGTTTAACAGTTTGGTCTCTGTGGCGCAATCGGTTAGCGCGTTCGGCTGTTAACCGAAAGGTTGGTGGTTCAAGCCCAGCCAGGGACGGTGCTTTTTGCATTTCTTAATCACATTAGAAAATGGCACTGTAATACATTACTATTTCCTTTGGTTTAAATATGTTTGGTACAAAGGGGAGACAATTAACACTTAACAAGCTGCCGATATGTTCTCAATTGGCACTTGTGTTCTTAAAGGCATAGCGTTCATTTAAATTAAATAGGTTCTACAATGCAAAAGCAAGTTTTGGCATTTTTGCATTGCCTGCCTCGTCAAACAAGCTCGAGCCACAGCACAGTGCTGATGCATATACAGCTCTGGAAAAAATTAAGAGACCACTGCATAATTATCAGTTTCTCTGGTTTTACTATCTATAGGTATGTGTTTGGGTAAAATGAACATTTTTGTATTATTCTATAAACTACTGACAACATTTCTCCCAAATTCCAAATAAAAATATTGTCATTTAGAGCATTTATTTGCAGAAAATGACAACTGGTCAAAATAACAAAAAAGATGCAGTGTTGTCAGACCTCGAATAATGCAAAGAAAATAAGTTCATATTCATTTTTAAAAAAACACAATACTAATGTTTTAACTTAGGAAGAGTTCAGAAATCAATACTTGTTGGAATAACCCTGATTTTCAAGCACAGATTTCATGCGTCTTGGCATGCTCTCCACCAGTCTTTCACATTGATGTTGGGTGGCTTTATGCCACTCCTGGCGCAAAAATTCAAGCAGCTCGGCTTTGTTTGATAGCTTGTGTCCATCCATCTTCCTCTTGATCACATTCCAGAGGTTTTCAATGGGGTTCAGGTCTGGAGATTGGGCTGCCCATGACAGGGTCTTGATCTGGTGGTCCTCCATCCACACCTTGATTGACCTGGCTGTGTGGCATGGAGCACTGTCCTGCTGGAAAAACCAATCCTCAGAGTTGGGGAACATTTTCAGAGCAGAAGGAAGCAAGTTTTCTTCCAGGACAACCTTGTACTTGGCTTGATTCATGCGTCCTTCACAAAGACAAATCTGCCCGATTCCAGCCTTGCTGAAGCACCCCCAGATGAGTCCAATTTTCAGCTTTGCCCAACACCTGGTCGTCTAATGGTTAGACGGAGACCTGGAGAGGCCTACAAGCCACAGTGTCTCGCACCCACTGTGAAATGTGGTGGAGGATCGGTGATGATCTGGGGGTGCTTCAGCAAGGCTGGAATCGGGCAGCTTTGGCATGAATCAAGCCAAGTACAAGGTTGTCCTGGAAGAAAACTTGCTTCCTTCTGCTCTGTCACGTTAATTTCCAGCTTCCCAGCATCAGGCCATTCCTGCAACCTTCTTGTTCCCGGATTTGCACTTCTTCATTTGCCCCCTTCATCAAGGCACTTAATACAACTTTCAAAGTCCATTTCATTCAATTTGAGCTTCCAGGCACAAATAATAATGTCCTACGATTATCAACATTTCAGTCAAAGCGTCCTCCCACAACGCAATAGACAATACACTCTTAGACTGCTCCTGATCAAATCAATAGGATGGCTTGAAGTTTGCATGCAGTGGAAATTGGTATTTGAGAGTTAAGGCGTTTAAGATGATGTCGCGATGGGAATGTGAATAGAGTCAGTTATATCTGCATCACTCTGTATATATACCCCATACCCCTAGACCAACGAGCCAGCTGCCGGTTTTATCCGGCGGCCGACGCGTGATACAGTACTTCAAAAAATAAATAGAAAAAAAGGAGGCACTGCAACGTCCGCTCACAGGAGCAGTCCCAATACTGGAGCGACACGGGGGTTTTGACCTGCTCCGTTCCCGACCTGGGCCGGTTCACCCCTCCTTAGACGACCTGGCATTCACAAGCTCCCCCAGAAATGCCATGTCGATGCCGTGCTAAGTGCGGACTCCCGATCGGCACAGCCAGTTGCAGCACAGAGCTTTCGTGCTCAAGCGATCCGCCAGCCTCAACCTGCCCCTGTAGCTGGGATTACAGACACACGCCACGGCGCCCGGCGTGAGCGAGAACGGCTAGAAGGCAATTCAAACCCCCTTGTCTGAAATGAGAGCGAGAGTACTCGGGCAGTTCTCCACTGACGTGGCAGCTTTTAATGCCGATTCCATTAAAAGCATTGCCGGGTCCTGCTGTAGGGGTAAACACTGTGACCAGATGAATGTATTGAAAAAGTGTTACGTGAAACACATGTGAATCCTAGTTTTCGTGCTGCGAATTTAAAAAAAAAAAAAAAAAAAAAAAAAGCAGCACTATAAGAATGCCAAAAAATAAAGAAAGTTGCGTTGGCGAGTATTAAGCCCCCCTCCTCTGAGGTGCCAGCAGCATTCCGCACCGGCAGACGGAACGGGACTCTGGTCATGCTGCACTTATTTTGCTGCCAGAGACTGTATCACGCGTCGGCCGCCGGATAAAACCGGCAGCTGGCTCGTTGGTCTAGGGGTATGATTCTCGCTTTGGGTGCGAGAGGTCCCGTGTTCAAATCCCGGACGAGCCCGAATTTTTTTTTGTTTTGTTTTGTACTATACTGTTTTCGATCCGTAAACCGACATTAAGCTCAGCAGGCAGTTTTGACTTAGTCGCTTTGCAACTAAATGCGTTGCCATATTGGCAGGTAGCGTGTGCCTTCCTCGTTAGTATAGTGGTCAGTATCCCCGCCTGTCACGCGGGAGACCGGGGTTCAATTCCCCGACGGGGAGATTTTTTTTTACTGATTGAAGGCAGGTGCGTGCTGCTGTAATTGTATACATAAAGTGAAAAAGAAAAAGAAGGTTGCATTGGCCGGGAATCGAACCCGGGCCTCCCGCGTGGCAGGCGAGAATTCTACCACTGAACCACCAATGCTCGCGTGACGTTTTAATTACTCCTTATTGGCTAGGTGTTACACAAGCAGACAATTCGGTTTCAATATATTCCATATTACAAGGCGTGTCACAGCAACAGCTTTGCAGACTCAACAAAGACTGCAGTCCTCGTTTAACCATTGTGCAATCAGCCCTCAGCCCACGCCTCCATTCGGAGACCAAACCACACAATTCTTTGGAAAGACAGAGTTTTGCTCTATTAAACGCCCGGGAGCGAGAGGATGCTGCCTGACCCGTCGGGAGCGAGTGTCAGATTGTTGTATGTTATGTGTCTAAACTGCTCTTTCTCTCACTTTTACGTCACCCCTCTCAAGCCCTCGTAGGCAACCAGTGAAATGTGAGGTGATGTGAATAGAGTCAAATACATTACATCATTCTGTGTGTGTGTGTATATATATATATATATATATATATATATATATATATATATATATATATATATATATATACATTTCAAGTAACTAGCTTTATTATTATAATGAAAACACTTTACACATGACCACAGTTCTGTAACAAAATGACAATAACAAAGATGTTCCCATACCGGGAGTCGAACCCGGGCCGCCTGGGTGAAAACCAGGAATCCTAACCGCTAGACCAAATGGGAAGCGGAGGAGCAACCTCCTGGACATGCAGCAGTAGCTAGTATACAGAACAATGATTGGTAAAAAACCACTAATATTTCATTACAAACACGTTACAAATTAAAGCAAACTTCAAGCCATTTATATTTATTCTCAATTAACAGAAACTCTTCAATTGCTAAAAAATATATAAAAAATTCCATTTTTGCTTCTCGGAAGGCATACGATGGAGGGCGCACTGCAGTTTTTCAGTCTGGGGAATATTACAAATTAGGAGACTTTGCTTTAAAATGCACATGTAGGGCGGGCGAGTCTGTTACAAAGAATTGCCACACTGTATGTATCTCCATAATGCGTTGGGACTAAATACGCCGATACATTAAAACTACTTGGAGAATGCGGGCATCGATCCCGCTACTTCTCGCATGCTAAGCGAGCGCTCTACCATTTGAGCTAATTCCCCTTGATTTATGCCAGCGATTCTCATAGGCTCCATCGCAGCTTGATACGAGCAATTCAGATTGTCTCGGCAATGTAGTCTGCCAATTGCAAATTCAAAAAATAAATTAATTAACTAAATAGCAAATATTTCGACGAGAGGTATGTTTTCAATTTCTTCAAAAAGTAGTCTCAGCTCGAAGTTTCAGTCGCTTTAAAATCCACCTCTGTGTCCCGATGCAGCAGCGCTGTGTGCTGTGGCTCGAGCTTGTTTGACGAGGCAGGCAATGCAACAAAAATGCAATCTGTGTTAGGAACACTATTTTAGTCTGATTTAAAATGGAAATTAAAATAGTATTGAGTGCTGACAAGAGTTGGTATCAGCTGTTGATTTCCTTGAAACAATCTTTCCGAGCGCTCGCTTAGCATGCGAGAAGTAGCAGGATCGATGCCCGCATTCTCCAAGTAGTTTTAATGTATCGGCGTATTTAGTCCCAACGCATTATGGAGATACATACAGTGTGGCAATTCTTTGTAACAGACTCTCCCGCCCTAACAAGCGAAACGTTCAACAGCTCAGAAACACCATAATAGAATCCGATGCCTTTACTAATGCGTTTCGAAACTGTTAAGTTTTCTCCCAAATGCGGTTCTCAACAAATGTTTTTTTTTTTTTGTATTCCTTCCAGAGTAAGTCCAAAAGGCAAACACTGGAACTGCCTCAACAAACGCTTAGCTCTAAAACGTGTACATTGAAAGTCTATTAACATCTTTAACACAAGAATCTGTATTCCAATAGCGGTTTATCCACAGAGTGATCAATAAAGTGGCTGCTGGCTTTGTTTAAATATTAACATTAAATATGTTTTCAGGATTCACGCGTATTCTGAACAAGCACAATAGAATATGGTAGTGAAAGGACAAGAAAATAACAGGTTTATTGGCTCTGGTCTTGTATCATCACCCTGACTACTGTCCGTAAGAAAGTGGCATAAATAAAAACGTCATTATTCACCCGATACGCATGCCAGCGTCAGTGACACACTGTCGCTGGAGGTGAAAAGCGCTCAGTGCCTACTGGCGCTGGTGTGTAACACCTGTAACATGATAAACCAGCGCTCAGTGTATAACACCTGTAACATGATAAACCAGCGCTCAGTGTATAACACCTGTAACATGTTAAACCAGCGCTCAGTGTATAACACCTGTAACATGATAATCCAGCGCTCAGTGTATAACACCTGTAACATGATAAACCAGCGCTCAGTGTATAACACCTGTAACATGATAAACCAGCGCTCAGTGTATAACACCTGTAACATGTTAAACCAGCGCTCAGTGTATAACACCTGTAACATGATAAACCAGCGCTCAGTGTATAACACCTGTAACATGATAAACCAGCGCTCAGTGTATCACACCTGTAACATGATAAACCAGCGCTCAGTGTATAACACCTGTAACATGTTAAACCAGCGCTCAGTGTATAACACCTGTAACATGATAAACCAGCGCTCAGTGCCGCACCGCCGCGGACCAGCAGCCAATTGCAAGCTAGCAAGCCAATATAGAAAGTGTCACATGACAAGTGTTCGTGTGGTGTTTTAGCTTGCTGAAATCATCTTCTATAGAAACTTTATTTTTTATTTTTGATGGCCCACATTGTAAGTGATATTCTGGAAGACGAGACTCCCTTTTCAAAGCGCGTAGAAACAAGCAATCAGCAGCGGCAGTGCTTCCCGGCAGCTTTTGTCGAAATTCTCTTTTTATATTTCTTTTCTGTTAACATTAGTTTATGTTTCTGCTCCCTCGATCACGTTGTGCAGTATCTCCCGTATATGCTGGCGGTTTAACAGTTTGGTCTCTGTGGCGCAATCGGTTAGCGCGTTCGGCTGTTAACCGAAAGGTTGGTGGTTCAAGCCCACCCAGGGACGGTGCTTTTTGCATTTCTTAATCACATTAGAAAATGGCACTGTAATACATTACTATTTCCTTTGGTTTAAATATGTTTGGTACAAAGGGGAGACAATTAACACTTAACAAGCTGCCGATATGTTCTCAATTGGCACTTGTGTTCTTAAAGGCATAGCGTTCATTTAAATTAAATAGGTTCTACAATGCAAAAGCAAGTTTTGGCATTTTTGCATTGCCTGCCTCGTCAAACAAGCTCGAGCCACAGCACAGTGCTGATGCATATACAGCTCTGGAAAAAATTAAGAGACCACTGCATAATTATCAGTTTCTCTGGTTTTACTATCTATAGGTATGTGTTTGGGTAAAATGAACATTTTTGTATTATTCTATAAACTACTGACAACATTTCTCCCAAATTCCAAATAAAAATATTGTCATTTAGAGCATTTATTTGCAGAAAATGACAACTGGTCAAAATAACAAAAAAGATGCAGTGTTGTCAGACCTCGAATAATGCAAAGAAAATAAGTTCATATTCATTTTTAAAAAAACACAATACTAATGTTTTAACTTAGGAAGAGTTCAGAAATCAATACTTGTTGGAATAACCCTGATTTTCAAGCACAGATTTCATGCGTCTTGGCATGCTCTCCACCAGTCTTTCACATTGATGTTGGGTGGCTTTATGCCACTCCTGGCGCAAAAATTCAAGCAGCTCGGCTTTGTTTGATAGCTTGTGTCCATCCATCTTCCTCTTGATCACATTCCAGAGGTTTTCAATGGGGTTCAGGTCTGGAGATTGGGCTGCCCATGACAGGGTCTTGATCTGGTGGTCCTCCATCCACACCTTGATTGACCTGGCTGTGTGGCATGGAGCACTGTCCTGCTGGAAAAACCAATCCTCAGAGTTGGGGAACATTTTCAGAGCAGAAGGAAGCAAGTTTTCTTCCAGGACAACCTTGTACTTGGCTTGATTCATGCGTCCTTCACAAAGACAAATCTGCCCGATTCCAGCCTTGCTGAAGCACCCCCAGATGAGTCCAATTTTCAGCTTTGCCCAACACCTGGTCGTCTAATGGTTAGACGGAGACCTGGAGAGGCCTACAAGCCACAGTGTCTCGCACCCACTGTGAAATGTGGTGGAGGATCGGTGATGATCTGGGGGTGCTTCAGCAAGGCTGGAATCGGGCAGCTTTGGCATGAATCAAGCCAAGTACAAGGTTGTCCTGGAAGAAAACTTG
>NW_026708474.1:32500-35000 GCF_902713425.1 Acipenser ruthenus | reverse complement strand
CAAAAAAGATGCAGTGTTGTCAGACCTCGAATAATGCAAAGAAAATAAGTTCATATTCATTTTTAAAAAAACACAATACTAATGTTTTAACTTAGGAAGAGTTCAGAAATCAATACTTGTTGGAATAACCCTGATTTTCAAGCACAGATTTCATGCGTCTTGGCATGCTCTCCACCAGTCTTTCACATTGATGTTGGGTGGCTTTATGCCACTCCTGGCGCAAAAATTCAAGCAGCTCGGCTTTGTTTGATAGCTTGTGTCCATCCATCTTCCTCTTGATCACATTCCAGAGGTTTTCAATGGGGTTCAGGTCTGGAGATTGGGCTGCCCATG
The DNA here is from genome assembly GCF_902713425.1 of Acipenser ruthenus. NCBI lineage: Eukaryota > Metazoa > Chordata > Actinopteri > Acipenseriformes > Acipenseridae > Acipenser > Acipenser ruthenus. The sequence continues at coordinate 34,667 of NW_026708474.1, read as the reverse complement.
ACAGGGTCTTGATCTGGTGGTCCTCCATCCACACCTTGATTGACCTGGCTGTGTGGCATGGAGCACTGTCCTGCTGGAAAAACCAATCCTCAGAGTTGGGGAACATTTTCAGAGCAGAAGGAAGCAAGTTTTCTTCCAGGACAACCTTGTACTTGGCTTGATTCATGCGTCCTTCACAAAGACAAATCTGCCCGATTCCAGCCTTGCTGAAGCACCCCCAGATGAGTCCAATTTTCAGCTTTGCCCAACACCTGGTCGTCTAATGGTTAGACGGAGACCTGGAGAGGCCTACAAGCCACAGTGTCTCGCACCCACTGTGAAATGTGGTGGAGGATCGGTGATGATCTGGGGGTGCTTCAGCAAGGCTGGAATCGGGCAGCTTTGGCATGAATCAAGCCAAGTACAAGGTTGTCCTGGAAGAAAACTTGCTTCCTTCTGCTCTGTCACGTTAATTTCCAGCTTCCCAGCATCAGGCCATTCCTGCAACCTTCTTGTTCCTGGATTTGCACTTCTTCATTTGCCCCCTTCATCAAGGCACTTAATACAACTTTCAAAGTCCATTTCATTCAATTTGAGCTTCCAGGCACAAATAATAATGTCCTACGATTATCAACATTTCAGTCAAAGCGTCCTCCCACAACGCAATAGACAATACACTCTTAGACTGCTCCTGATCAAATCAATAGGATGGCTTGAAGTTTGCATGCAGTGGAAATTGGTATTTGAGAGTTAAGGCGTTTAAGATGATGTCGCGATGGGAATGTGAATAGAGTCAGTTATATCTGCATCACTCTGTATATATACCCCATACCCCTAGACCAACGAGCCAGCTGCCGGTTTTATCCGGCGGCCGACGCGTGATACAGTACTTCAAAAAATAAATAGAAAAAAAGGAGGCACTGCAACGTCCGCTCACAGGAGCAGTCCCAATACTGGAGCGACACGGGGGTTTTGACCTGCTCCGTTCCCGACCTGGGCCGGTTCACCCCTCCTTAGACGACCTGGCATTCACAAGCTCCCCCAGAAATGCCATGTCGATGCCGTGCTAAGTGCGGACTCCCGATCGGCACAGCCAGTTGCAGCACAGAGCTTTCGTGCTCAAGCGATCCGCCAGCCTCAACCTGCCCCTGTAGCTGGGATTACAGACACACGCCACGGCGCCCGGCGTGAGCGAGAACGGCTAGAAGGCAATTCAAACCCCCTTGTCTGAAATGAGAGCGAGAGTACTCGGGCAGTTCTCCACTGACGTGGCAGCTTTTAATGCCGATTCCATTAAAAGCATTGCCGGGTCCTGCTGTAGGGGTAAACACTGTGACCAGATGAATGTATTGAAAAAGTGTTACGTGAAACACATGTGAATCCTAGTTTTCGTGCTGCGAATTTAAAAAAAAAAAAAAAAAAAAAAAAAGCAGCACTATAAGAATGCCAAAAAATAAAGAAAGTTGCGTTGGCGAGTATTAAGCCCCCCTCCTCTGAGGTGCCAGCAGCATTCCGCACCGGCAGACGGAACGGGACTCTGGTCATGCTGCACTTATTTTGCTGCCAGAGACTGTATCACGCGTCGGCCGCCGGATAAAACCGGCAGCTGGCTCGTTGGTCTAGGGGTATGATTCTCGCTTTGGGTGCGAGAGGTCCCGTGTTCAAATCCCGGACGAGCCCGAATTTTTTTTTGTTTTGTTTTGTACTATACTGTTTTCGATCCGTAAACCGACATTAAGCTCAGCAGGCAGTTTTGACTTAGTCGCTTTGCAACTAAATGCGTTGCCATATTGGCAGGTAGCGTGTGCCTTCCTCGTTAGTATAGTGGTCAGTATCCCCGCCTGTCACGCGGGAGACCGGGGTTCAATTCCCCGACGGGGAGATTTTTTTTTACTGATTGAAGGCAGGTGCGTGCTGCTGTAATTGTATACATAAAGTGAAAAAGAAAAAGAAGGTTGCATTGGCCGGGAATCGAACCCGGGCCTCCCGCGTGGCAGGCGAGAATTCTACCACTGAACCACCAATGCTCGCGTGACGTTTTAATTACTCCTTATTGGCTAGGTGTTACACAAGCAGACAATTCGGTTTCAATATATTCCATATTACAAGGCGTGTCACAGCAACAGCTTTGCAGACTCAACAAAGACTGCAGTCCTCGTTTAACCATTGTGCAATCAGCCCTCAGCCC
>NW_026708474.1:22500-30000 GCF_902713425.1 Acipenser ruthenus | reverse complement strand
TCTTCTATAGAAACTTTATTTTTTATTTTTGATGGCCCACATTGTAAGTGATATTCTGGAAGACGAGACTCCCTTTTCAAAGCGCGTAGAAACAAGCAATCAGCAGCGGCAGTGCTTCCCGGCAGCTTTTGTCGAAATTCTCTTTTTATATTTCTTTTCTGTTAACATTAGTTTATGTTTCTGCTCCCTCGATCACGTTGTGCAGTATCTCCCGTATATGCTGGCGGTTTAACAGTTTGGTCTCTGTGGCGCAATCGGTTAGCGCGTTCGGCTGTTAACCGAAAGGTTGGTGGTTCAAGCCCACCCAGGGACGGTGCTTTTTGCATTTCTTAATCACATTAGAAAATGGCACTGTAATACATTACTATTTCCTTTGGTTTAAATATGTTTGGTACAAAGGGGAGACAATTAACACTTAACAAGCTGCCGATATGTTCTCAATTGGCACTTGTGTTCTTAAAGGCATAGCGTTCATTTAAATTAAATAGGTTCTACAATGCAAAAGCAAGTTTTGGCATTTTTGCATTGCCTGCCTCGTCAAACAAGCTCGAGCCACAGCACAGTGCTGATGCATATACAGCTCTGGAAAAAATTAAGAGACCACTGCATAATTATCAGTTTCTCTGGTTTTACTATCTATAGGTATGTGTTTGGGTAAAATGAACATTTTTGTATTATTCTATAAACTACTGACAACATTTCTCCCAAATTCCAAATAAAAATATTGTCATTTAGAGCATTTATTTGCAGAAAATGACAACTGGTCAAAATAACAAAAAAGATGCAGTGTTGTCAGACCTCGAATAATGCAAAGAAAATAAGTTCATATTCATTTTTAAAAAAACACAATACTAATGTTTTAACTTAGGAAGAGTTCAGAAATCAATACTTGTTGGAATAACCCTGATTTTCAAGCACAGATTTCATGCGTCTTGGCATGCTCTCCACCAGTCTTTCACATTGATGTTGGGTGGCTTTATGCCACTCCTGGCGCAAAAATTCAAGCAGCTCGGCTTTGTTTGATAGCTTGTGTCCATCCATCTTCCTCTTGATCACATTCCAGAGGTTTTCAATGGGGTTCAGGTCTGGAGATTGGGCTGCCCATGACAGGGTCTTGATCTGGTGGTCCTCCATCCACACCTTGATTGACCTGGCTGTGTGGCATGGAGCACTGTCCTGCTGGAAAAACCAATCCTCAGAGTTGGGGAACATTTTCAGAGCAGAAGGAAGCAAGTTTTCTTCCAGGACAACCTTGTACTTGGCTTGATTCATGCGTCCTTCACAAAGACAAATCTGCCCGATTCCAGCCTTGCTGAAGCACCCCCAGATGAGTCCAATTTTCAGCTTTGCCCAACACCTGGTCGTCTAATGGTTAGACGGAGACCTGGAGAGGCCTACAAGCCACAGTGTCTCGCACCCACTGTGAAATGTGGTGGAGGATCGGTGATGATCTGGGGGTGCTTCAGCAAGGCTGGAATCGGGCAGCTTTGGCATGAATCAAGCCAAGTACAAGGTTGTCCTGGAAGAAAACTTGCTTCCTTCTGCTCTGTCACGTTAATTTCCAGCTTCCCAGCATCAGGCCATTCCTGCAACCTTCTTGTTCCTGGATTTGCACTTCTTCATTTGCCCCCTTCATCAAGGCACTTAATACAACTTTCAAAGTCCATTTCATTCAATTTGAGCTTCCAGGCACAAATAATAATGTCCTACGATTATCAACATTTCAGTCAAAGCGTCCTCCCACAACGCAATAGACAATACACTCTTAGACTGCTCCTGATCAAATCAATAGGATGGCTTGAAGTTTGCATGCAGTGGAAATTGGTATTTGAGAGTTAAGGCGTTTAAGATGATGTCGCGATGGGAATGTGAATAGAGTCAGTTATATCTGCATCACTCTGTATATATACCCCATACCCCTAGACCAACGAGCCAGCTGCCGGTTTTATCCGGCGGCCGACGCGTGATACAGTACTTCAAAAAATAAATAGAAAAAAAGGAGGCACTGCAACGTCCGCTCACAGGAGCAGTCCCAATACTGGAGCGACACGGGGGTTTTGACCTGCTCCGTTCCCGACCTGGGCCGGTTCACCCCTCCTTAGACGGCCTGGCATTCACAAGCTCCCCCAGAAATGCCATGTCGATGCCGTGCTAAGTGCGGACTCCCGATCGGCACAGCCAGTTGCAGCACAGAGCTTTCGTGCTCAAGCGATCCGCCAGCCTCAACCTGCCCCTGTAGCTGGGATTACAGACACACGCCACGGCGCCCGGCGTGAGCGAGAACGGCTAGAAGGCAATTCAAACCCCCTTGTCTGAAATGAGAGCGAGAGTACTCGGGCAGTTCTCCACTGACGTGGCAGCTTTTAATGCCGATTCCATTAAAAGCATTGCCGGGTCCTGCTGTAGAGGTAAACACTGTGACCAGATGAATGTATTGAAAAAGTGTTACGTGAAACACATGTGAATCCTAGTTTTCGTGCTGCGAATTTAAAAAAAAAAAAAAAAAAAAAAAAAAGCAGCACTATAAGAATGCCAAAAAATAAAGAAAGTTGCGTTGGCAAGTATTAAGCCCCCCTCCTCTGAGGTGCCAGCAGCATTCCGCACCGGCAGACGGAACGGGACTCTGGTCATGCTGCACTTATTTTGCTGCCAGAGACTGTATCACGCGTCGGCCGCCGGATAAAACCGGCAGCTGGCTCGTTGGTCTAGGGGTATGATTCTCGCTTTGGGTGCGAGAGGTCCCGTGTTCAAATCCCGGACGAGCCCGAATTTTTTTTTGTTTTGTTTTGTACTATACTGTTTTCGATCCGTAAACCGACATTAAGCTCAGCAGGCAGTTTTGACTTAGTCGCTTTGCAACTAAATGCGTTGCCATATTGGCAGGTAGCGTGTGCCTTCCTCGTTAGTATAGTGGTCAGTATCCCCGCCTGTCACGCGGGAGACCGGGGTTCAATTCCCCGACGGGGAGATTTTTTTTTACTGATTGAAGGCAGGTGCGTGCTGCTGTAATTGTATACATAAAGTAAAAAAGAAAAAGAAGGTTGCATTGGCCGGGAATCGAACCCGGGCCTCCCGCGTGGCAGGCGAGAATTCTACCACTGAACCACCAATGCTCGCGTGACGTTTTAGTTACTCCTTATTGGCTAGGTGTTACACAAGCAGACAATTCGGTTTCAATATATTCCATATTACAAGGCGTGTCACAGCAACAGCTTTGCAGACTCAACAAAGACTGCAGTCCTCGTTTAACCATTGTGCAATCAGCCCTCAGCCCACGCCTCCATTCGGAGACCAAACCACACAATTCTTTGGAAAGACAGAGTTTTGCTCTATTAAACGCCCGGGAGCGAGAGGATGCTGCCTGACCCGTCGGGAGCGAGTGTCAGATTGTTGTATGTTATGTGTCTAAACTGCTCTTTCTCTCACTTTTACGTCACCCCTCTCAAGCCCTCGTAGGCAACCAGTGAAATGTGAGGTGATGTGAATAGAGTCAAATACATTACATCATTCTGTGTGTGTGTGTATATATATATATATATATATATATATATATATATATATATATATATATATATATATATATATATATACATTTCAAGTAACTAGCTTTATTATTATAATGAAAACACTTTACACATGACCACAGTTCTGTAACAAAATGACAATAACAAAGATGTTCCCATACCGGGAGTCGAACCCGGGCCGCCTGGGTGAAAACCAGGAATCCTAACCGCTAGACCAAATGGGAAGCGGAGGAGCAACCTCCTGGACATGCAGCAGTAGCTAGTATACAGAACAATGATTGGTAAAAAACCACTAATATTTCATTACAAACACGTTACAAATTAAAGCAAACTTCAAGCCATTTATATTTATTCTCAATTAACAGAAACTCTTCAATTGCTAAAAAATATATAAAAAATTCCATTTTTGCTTCTCGGAAGGCATACGATGGAGGGCGCACTGCAGTTTTTCAGTCTGGGGAATATTACAAATTAGGAGACTGCTTTAAAATGCACATGTAGGGCGGGCGAGTCTGTTACAAAGAATTGCCACACTGTATGTATCTCCATAATGCGTTGGGACTAAATACGCCGATACATTAAAACTACTTGGAGAATGCGGGCATCGATCCCGCTACTTCTCGCATGCTAAGCGAGCGCTCTACCATTTGAGCTAATTCCCCTTGATTTATGCCAGCGATTCTCATAGGCTCCATCGCAGCTTGATACGAGCAATTCAGATTGTCTCGGCAATGTAGTCTGCCAATTGCAAATTCAAAAAATAAATTAATTAACTAAATAGCAAATATTTCGACGAGAGGTATGTTTTCAATTTCTTCAAAAAGTAGTCTCAGCTCGAAGTTTCAGTCGCTTTAAAATCCACCTCTGTGTCCCGATGCAGCAGCGCTGTGTGCTGTGGCTCGAGCTTGTTTGACGAGGCAGGCAATGCAACAAAAATGCAATCTGTGTTAGGAACACTATTTTAGTCTGATTTAAAATGGAAATTAAAATAGTATTGAGTGCTGACAAGAGTTGGTATCAGCTGTTGATTTCCTTGAAACAATCTTTCCGAGCGCTCGCTTAGCATGCGAGAAGTAGCAGGATCGATGCCCGCATTCTCCAAGTAGTTTTAATGTATCGGCGTATTTAGTCCCAACGCATTATGGAGATACATACAGTGTGGCAATTCTTTGTAACAGACTCTCCCGCCCTAACAAGCGAAACGTTCAACAGCTCAGAAACACCATAATAGAATCCGATGCCTTTACTAATGCGTTTCGAAACTGTTAAGTTTTCTCCCAAATGCGGTTCTCAACAAATGTTTTTTTTTTTTTGTATTCCTTCCAGAGTAAGTCCAAAAGGCAAACACTGGAACTGCCTCAACAAACGCTTAGCTCTAAAACGTGTACATTGAAAGTCTATTAACATCTTTAACACAAGAATCTGTATTCCAATAGCGGTTTATCCACAGAGTGATCAATAAAGTGGCTGCTGGCTTTGTTTAAATATTAACATTAAATATGTTTTCAGGATTCACGCGTATTCTGAACAAGCACAATAGAATATGGTAGTGAAAGGACAAGAAAATAACAGGTTTATTGGCTCTGGTCTTGTATCATCACCCTGACTACTGTCCGTAAGAAAGTGGCATAAATAAAAACGTCATTATTCACCCGATACGCATGCCAGCGTCAGTGACACACTGTCGCTGGAGGTGAAAAGCGCTCAGTGCCTACTGGCGCTGGTGTGTAACACCTGTAACATGATAAACCAGCGCTCAGTGTATAACACCTGTAACATGATAAACCAGCGCTCAGTGTATCACACCTGTAACATGATAAACCAGCGCTCAGTGTATAACACCTGTAACATGTTAAACCAGCGCTCAGTGTATAACACCTGTAACATGATAAACCAGCGCTCAGTGCCGCACCGCCGCGGACCAGCAGCCAATTGCAAGCTAGCAAGCCAATATAGAAAGTGTCACATGACAAGTGTTCGTGTGGTGTTTTAGCTTGCTGAAATCATCTTCTATAGAAACTTTATTTTTTATTTTTGATGGCCCACATTGTAAGTGATATTCTGGAAGACGAGACTCCCTTTTCAAAGCGCGTAGAAACAAGCAATCAGCAGCGGCAGTGCTTCCCGGCAGCTTTTGTCGAAATTCTCTTTTTATATTTCTTTTCTGTTAACATTAGTTTATGTTTCTGCTCCCTCGATCACGTTGTGCAGTATCTCCCGTATATGCTGGCGGTTTAACAGTTTGGTCTCTGTGGCGCAATCGGTTAGCGCGTTCGGCTGTTAACCGAAAGGTTGGTGGTTCAAGCCCACCCAGGGACGGTGCTTTTTGCATTTCTTAATCACATTAGAAAATGGCACTGTAATACATTACTATTTCCTTTGGTTTAAATATGTTTGGTACAAAGGGGAGACAATTAACACTTAACAAGCTGCCGATATGTTCTCAATTGGCACTTGTGTTCTTAAAGGCATAGCGTTCATTTAAATTAAATAGGTTCTACAATGCAAAAGCAAGTTTTGGCATTTTTGCATTGCCTGCCTCGTCAAACAAGCTCGAGCCACAGCACAGTGCTGATGCATATACAGCTCTGGAAAAAATTAAGAGACCACTGCATAATTATCAGTTTCTCTGGTTTTACTATCTATAGGTATGTGTTTGGGTAAAATGAACATTTTTGTATTATTCTATAAACTACTGACAACATTTCTCCCAAATTCCAAATAAAAATATTGTCATTTAGAGCATTTATTTGCAGAAAATGACAACTGGTCAAAATAACAAAAAAGATGCAGTGTTGTCAGACCTCGAATAATGCAAAGAAAATAAGTTCATATTCATTTTTAAAAAAACACAATACTAATGTTTTAACTTAGGAAGAGTTCAGAAATCAATACTTGTTGGAATAACCCTGATTTTCAAGCACAGATTTCATGCGTCTTGGCATGCTCTCCACCAGTCTTTCACATTGATGTTGGGTGGCTTTATGCCACTCCTGGCGCAAAAATTCAAGCAGCTCGGCTTTGTTTGATAGCTTGTGTCCATCCATCTTCCTCTTGATCACATTCCAGAGGTTTTCAATGGGGTTCAGGTCTGGAGATTGGGCTGCCCATGACAGGGTCTTGATCTGGTGGTCCTCCATCCACACCTTGATTGACCTGGCTGTGTGGCATGGAGCACTGTCCTGCTGGAAAAACCAATCCTCAGAGTTGGGGAACATTTTCAGAGCAGAAGGAAGCAAGTTTTCTTCCAGGACAACCTTGTACTTGGCTTGATTCATGCGTCCTTCACAAAGACAAATCTGCCCGATTCCAGCCTTGCTGAAGCACCCCCAGATGAGTCCAATTTTCAGCTTTGCCCAACACCTGGTCGTCTAATGGTTAGACGGAGACCTGGAGAGGCCTACAAGCCACAGTGTCTCGCACCCACTGTGAAATGTGGTGGAGGATCGGTGATGATCTGGGGGTGCTTCAGCAAGGCTGGAATCGGGCAGCTTTGGCATGAATCAAGCCAAGTACAAGGTTGTCCTGGAAGAAAACTTGCTTCCTTCTGCTCTGTCACGTTAATTTCCAGCTTCCCAGCATCAGGCCATTCCTGCAACCTTCTTGTTCCTGGATTTGCACTTCTTCATTTGCCCCCTTCATCAAGGCACTTAATACAACTTTCAAAGTCCATTTCATTCAATTTGAGCTTCCAGGCACAAATAATAATGTCCTACGATTATCAACATTTCAGTCAAAGCGTCCTCCCACAACGCAATAGACAATACACTCTTAGACTGCTCCTGATCAAATCAATAGGATGGCTTGAAGTTTGCATGCAGTGGAAATTGGTATTTGAGAGTTAAGGCGTTTAAGATGATGTCGCGATGGGAATGTGAATAGAGTCAGTTATATCTGCATCACTCTGTATATATACCCCATACCCCTAGACCAACGAGCCAGCTGCCGGTTTTATCCGGCGGCCGACGCGTGATAC
>NW_026708474.1:0-20000 GCF_902713425.1 Acipenser ruthenus | reverse complement strand
TAAAAGTTTTTCCCTTCACTATACAGAGGAAGACAACCACCAACGTGCAAAATCCCCAGCACCTTCAGGTAGGTATTGCACAGCATCAGACACTGTACCAGCACTTTGCGTCTCCACTTGGCGGGTCAGCTGACGCTTAGGCGTCTGTGCTAGCGTTCCACGCTCGGTACTCGCGCTTCGGCGCTCGCGCTCCGGCACTTTTGGTGTCAGCGCTTGTGCGCTTGGTGCAGCGCTTCGGCGCTTTGTGCAGCGCTTCTGCGCTTGGTGCTTAGTGCTTCTGCACTTGGGGCTCAGTGCTTGACGCTCGACGCTTCGGCGCTCGGTGCTCGACGCTCGGTGCACGTTCCATCAACGTCGGTGCTCGACGCTCAGTGCTCGATGCTCGACGCTTCGGCGCTCGACGCTCGGTGCTCGGCGCTTGGCGCCTCGACGCACGCACCCTCGACGCTCGACGCACGCGCCTCGGCGCTCGACGCTCGACGCTTCGGCGCTCGACGCTCGATGCTCGGCGCTCGGTGCTCGCCGCTTCGGCGCTCGACGCCTCAACACGCGCACCCTTGACGTCGACGCACGCACCTTGGTGCTCGACGCTTCGGCGCTCGGTGCTCGACGCACGCACCCTCGACGCCTCGGCGCTCGACGCGGAGGCTCTCGACGCACGCACTTCAGGTGCTTGACGCTTGGTGCCCAGCGCTTCGGCGCTCGACGCGCGCACCTCGGCTCTTCGTGATTGACGTCAATACTAGACGCTTCGGCGTTTTACAATGTCTGGGTTCCACCGTTGTGTGACCTGTCAGGCCAAGTTGCCTGCCAGCAACCCTCACGAGGACTGCGTCGCATGTTTAGGGCCGGACCATGCGGCATCTTCCCTGGCAGACAGGGCATACTGCCAGCTATGTGCGGGGTTTCAAACACGCACCCTGCGCCAGAGAGCTAGGAAGGCATTGGGAGGTCGTTCCCCATCCTCGGGCTCGTCCCACACCGTCTCGGCCCCACCATCGTCTATCGTGTCGCTGCCGGCGACGTCTCAGCCTATGAGCCCATCTTCCCAGCTTACAGCTGGTCAAAGGTCTCCAATTAGGCGTGCGCGGGAACGTTCCCGCAGCCCCTCCTCTCGCGGGGTTCGCCCCCGTCGGGAGTCGCGATCCAGATCTCGATCGCCTCGCCGGAGAAGGCACTCCCGCTCCCCTCGAAGGGGTAGACGGCATCAGGACACATCTGGGGTGGCTGAGCTCACCTCCAAGATGTCGCAGTTTATGGAGCTCATGATGGGACAACAATCCCTCCTCATGACTCTAGCGAATGTGGCGCCTCGGGCCCCAGAGATGGTTACCGGACCCAGCGCTAGTCAGCCGATGGTTCCTCCACCAGTTCCCCAGGAAGTAGAGTGGGACGCCGATGCTGTGTCAAGGGACGCATCTGATGCAGACCCGCTCTTTGAAGACACAGAGCCTGAGGTGGCATCCCAGCACTCTGGGCAGGACGACCCTGAAGTGCTGGATACTAATGACCCTATCTGGTCAGTGGTGGAGAGGGCAGCCCGTCATCTAGGCGTGGACTGGCCTGCATCAGAGCCAAGACGTCGCTCTCTATTTGAATTGCCATCGGCTCCGCCCCTTCAGTCCAGGATGCTCCCGGCATTCCCGGATTTTATTAAGGAGGTGAAGTCCACCTGGGGAGCACCGGCCTCCGCCCCTGCGACTTCTCGCAAGGCTTCGGCCTTCACCATGCACGGGGCGAGCGAAGCTGGGCTGGCGTTGTTTCCGCCAGTGGGCGCCGCGTTTGCCGCGCTAGTAAAGACGCCGACACTTTCGGGGCTGGCTAAGGACCCTTCCTGCCCTAACAGGCAGTGTAGGATTACGGAGGCCCACCTAAAAAAGGGTTATGCCGCGGCTACAGAGGCAGTTAGACTGTCCAACGCGGCCAGCCTCCTGACAGTCTACCAGGCGGCGCTGATTCGCGACCTGCCTGAGTCCCCATCCGTCGGGCTCAGAACCGAGCTGGGTGCAGTTGCACAGCTTTTGGTCAGGCTGGCTCAGATAAATGTGCGAGCACAGGGCAGGAGCATTGCTTCCCTCGTAGTAGCAAGGAGGCAGCTATGGCTCTCACAGGCCAGGGTACAGGAGCCTGATAAGGCCCCGTTGTTAGATGCTCCTATATCCCCGGGGCACACGTTTGGCCCAGCGGTGGAGGAGATGCTGCAACGCTCCGTCAAGGCGCGTGAGGCGTCGCAGCAGTTGGCTAAGATGTGGCCAAGCAAGCCTTTCCAGCCAAGGCGGCCGCAGGAGCGCCAATGGCGCAGGGCGCCGCCGCAGCAGCAGGCGCACCCACAGGGCAGTAAAGCCGCCCCTTCGGGGGTTGCAGCACACAGCCAACCCACGTTTGCAAGACCGCAGCGCAGAGGGTGGCGCCCCAGAGGAGGTAGCAGACCACGCCCTCGTGGCTCTGGTCAGGCCCCTCGTGAGCGAGCGCAGCCTAAGCAGCCCTGAGAAACCCCGGCAGCCGTTAACCCACCCCTACACTGTTCCACAGCTCCTGTTCTGGCAACAATGCACCAACGACATCTGGGTGCGCAAAACTATACTCACCGGGTACACCCTTCAATTCCGGTTAAACCCCCCCCCCTTCAGGGGAGTGGTGGTAACTGCAGTGAAGGACTCGGTTCAGTCCTCAGCTCTAAATGCAGAAATACAGGCATTGCTCAAGAAGCGTGCCATTCAACTAGTAGACCCTGCTCTGACCGACCAGGGGTTCTACTCCAAATACTTCCTTGTGCCAAAGAAGGACGGCGGGCTCCGCCCTATTCTAGACCTGCGTGTACTGAACAAATACCTACGGGTGTTGTCGTTCAAGATGCTTACGCACAGGCACATTGTCCAGTCTGTCCGGCAGGGCGACTGGTTTACCACCGTAGACCTCACAGATGCGTACTTTCACGTTCCCATCTGTCCGGGTCACAGGAAGTACCTACGTTTCGCATTTCAGAGCAGGGTCTACGAGTTTTGTGTCCTGCCATTCGGCCTGTCTCTAGCTCCTCGAACCTTTTCGAAGTGTATGGACGCCATTTTAGCCCCCTTGCGGGTTCAAGGCGTTCGACTGCTGAACTATCTGGACGACTGGCTCGTCTGCGCGCAGTCAAAGGAGCAGTTGGCACAGCACACAGTGATGGTTACAGACCATCTTCAGCGGCTAGGTCTGAAGGTCAATCCAGACAAGAGCCGCCTCGTGCCCAGCCAACAGACCGAGTTTTTGGGTCTGCATCTGGACTCAGTGTCCATGGAAGCGACCCTATCGACACAAAGAGTTGCCTCATTAGAGCGGTGTCTCTCCCTATTCAGGTTGAGAGAAACAGTCAGCATGGAGCTTTGTCAGCGCATGCTGGGGTTGATGGCTGCCGCCTCGCAAGCCCTTCCTTTGGGCTTACTACACCAGAGACCTCTGCAGGCCTGGTTCAATGCCTTCGCGTTGCACCCGCGGAGAGACAAGCACCACAGGCTGAGGGTATCCCGAACCTGCTGGGAAGCATTACGCTGGTGGAAAGTTCAGTCGAACATCCGCCAGGGCGTGCGCTTGGGTCCCATCTTCCGAAGGGAAGTTATCACAACCGACGCTTCCAACCAAGGTTGGGGAGCAGTCTGGAACGGGACAGGGACCCGTGGAGTGTGGTCAGGACCCTGGAGGTCAGCCCACATCAACGCTCTGGAACTCAGAGCAGTGGACCTCGCCCTTCGGCACTTCTTGCCAGTGCTTCTAGACAAGCACTTGTTAGTGCGGTCAGACAACACCACAGTAGTGGCGTATATCAATCGCCAGGGCGGATTACAGTCCCCAGGTCTTCACCGGATGGTAACGCGGCTGTTGCTCTGGGCTCAACCGCGGTTAGCCTCTCTGCGTGCAGTTCATCTGCCGGGCAGAGTCAATTACGCAGCGGATCTCCTGTCCAGAGGAGGTCCTCTTGCGGGCGAATGGCGTCTTCACCCTCGGGTGGTAGAGCGCATCTGGGAATGGTTCGGCACAGCGCAAGTCGATCTCTTCGCTTCGCGAGAGACCATGCACTGTCCTCTATGGTTCTCGGTGAAGGACCTCGACAGCCCCCTGGGGGTGGATGCACTGGCTCACGAATGGCCGCCAGGGCTCCTGTATGCATTTCCACCGATTTCGATGCTCCCCGCCTTCTTGGAGAAGGTCAGGGTAGAGCAAGCGACAGTGATTCTGATCGCTCCTCGGTGGCCTCGGAGGATATGGTTCCCGAGTCTAGTGCAGTTGTTGCACGGTCGCCCGAGGGAGCTCCCTCTGCGAGCGGACCTGTTGTCCCAAGCCCAAGGAGGGCTATGGCATCCGAACCCCAAGCTCATGCAGCTATGGGCTTGGCCCCTGAGCGGGAGCGCCTGTCAGCCTTAGGGCTTTCAACGGCGGTTATATCCACTATTCAGAGTGCGAGAGCGCCCTCTACTCGGTCGCAATATATGTATAAGTGGAACTTATTTCAGAGTTGGTGTCTGGCTGAGGGCCATGACCCGGTCTCCTGCCCGATGGCAGTGATATTACAGTTTCTGCAGAAGCTGTTGGACGAGGGTAAGTCTCCCTCTACACTTAAAGTGTATTTGGCCGCTATTTCGGCTTGCCACGTACGCATTGACGGGTTATCACCTGGTTGCCATTTTTTGGCATCTCAGTTTCTGAAAGGCGCAAGACGCTTGCGGCCTCCAAGAACGACCAGTTTACCGTCGTGGAGCCTTGATGTGGTGCTAGAAGCCCTTGCCAAGGCACCGTTTGAGCCTCTCCACAGCGTGGATATGAAGCTCATATCTATTAAGACTGCGCTTTTGCTGGCTGTAGTATCAGCAAAACGCGTGAGCGAATTACATGCACTGTCAGTGCATCCTTCTTGTACTCGTTTTGCAGGAGACAGTTCTAAGGTCTCCATGCGCCCTAATCCGGCCTTTTTACCAAAGGTTATATCCCCGTTCCACATGAACCAGTCAGTCGAGTTGATGGCGTTCCATCCTCCTCCTTTTTCTTCCCCAGAGGAAGAGCGGTTACACATGCTCTGCCCTGTGAGGGCATTGAGGTGTTATATTGACCGTACAAGGACTGTGAGGCAGACAGAACAGTTGTTCATATGCCATGGTTCTAGATCTTTGGGTCAGCCGCTGTCTAAACAGTGCCTTTCCCACTGGATAGTGGATGCTATTAAATTAGCGTATGAATCTGCAGGCCTTCCACCACCAGGGCAGTTGAAGGCGCATTCTACCAGGGGTATGGCGACATCCTGGGCCCTCTTTCGAGGGGTGCCGGTGTCTGATATTTGCGCGGCAGCCAGTTGGGCTACGCCGCATACTTTCATGAGGTTTTACAGGCTAAATGTACTGGAATCCTCTGCTCCGTCATTTGGAGCATCTGTGTTGCACTCTATGACGCCTCAGGTTGCAGACGTCTAGAGTGGTTGACAATATGGTGTGACTATTCCACCTTGGGACAGGTGTCATTGCGAGCATAGACGCTGAGGCGCAGCTCCGCAAATGTGTAGATGTACTGCCTACGCAGTTGCGTTATGACGTAAGTCTGTCCTACTGCCGAGAATCCTCCCTCGCGACGGCTTGGGTACACTGTTCCCATACCTTGATGGTTATTTTCGACTTGAAAGGGAACGATAGGTTGCGGATGCAACCCCGGTTCCCTGAAAGAGAAAATAACCATCAAGCCGCGAGGCCGCTCTGGAGGCCTTCACGGCCTGAAGGGCAAAAGAGGAAGTGACTCTCCGCGCGCTGCGTATAGTGACTCTCCTATCGGCATCTTTGACATAAAGCTCAGCCAATCCCTACTGCCTGACGGCAATGTCCCATACCTTGATCGTTATTTTCTCTTTCAGGGAACCGGGGTTGCATCCGCAACCTATCGATTTCATTACAAACACGTTACAAATTAAAGCAAACTTCAAGCCATTTATATTTATTCTCAATTAACAGAAACTCTTCCATTGCTAAAAAATATTTTAAAAAAATCTGTTTGTGCTTCTCGGAAGGCATATGATGGAGGGCGCACTGCAGTTTTTCAGTCTGGGGAATATTACAAATTAGGAGACACTGCTTTAAAATACACATGTAGGGCGGGCGAATCTGTTACAAAGAATTGCCACACTTTGTATTTATCTCCATAATGCGTTGGGACTAAATACACAGATACATTAAAACTATTTGGAGAATGCGGGCATCGATCCCGCTACTTCTCGCATGCTAAGCGAGCGCTCTACCATTTGAGCTAATTCCCCTTGATTTATGCCAGCGATTCTCATAGGCTCCATCGCAGCTTGATACGAGCAATTCAGATTGTATCGGCAATGTAGTCTGCCAATTGCAAATTCAAAAAATTAATTAATTAACTAAATAGCAAATATTTCGACGAGAGGTATGTTTTCAATTTCTTCAAAAAGTAGTCTCAGCTCGTTGATTCAGTCGCTTTAAAATCCACCTCTGTGTCCCGATGCAGCAGCGCTGTGTGCTGTGGCTCGAGCTTGTTTGACGAGGCAGGCAATGCAAAAATGCCAAAACTTGCTTTTGTATCACACGACAAACTTAAGGTCTGCTTTAACGGCTTGGCTGTCTCAAGTTAGTTTGTATTTTTAATGTAACACCTCATTATTGCACAGTCATTGTATCATATGAAGTCTCTGTTGTGCTACCAAGATATTGCCAGTTGGGGGCGACGGTCTGCCAATAATATTAATATTGCATTATCAGTGTCTTCAACAACTAGTCTGTTTACAACAAAAATGCAATCTGTGTTAGGAACACTATTTTAGTCTGATTTAAAATGGAAATTAAAATAGTATTGAGTGCTGACAAGAGTTGGTATCAGCTGTTGATTTCCTTGAAACAATCTTTCCGAGCGCTCACTTAGCATGCGAGAAGTAGCAGGATCGATGCCCGCATTCTCTAAGTAGTTTTAATGTATCGGCGTATTTAGTCCCAACGCATTATGGAGATACATACAGTGTGGCAATTCTTTGTAACAGACTCGCCCGCCCTAACAAGCGAAACATTCAACAGCTCAGAAACACCATAATAGAATCCGATGCCTTTACTAATGCATTTCGAAACTGTTAAGTTTTCTCCCAAATGCAGTTTTCAACAAATGTTTTTTTTTTTTTGTATTCCTTCCAGAGTAAGTCCAAAAGGCAAACACTGGAACTGGCTGCCTGAAAGTGCAGCGCTTGAACTGCCTCAACAAACTCTTAGCTCTAAAACGTGTACATTGAAAGTCTATTAACATCTTTAACACAAGCATCTGTATTCCAATAGCGGTTAATCCACAGAGTGATCAATAAAGTGGCTGCTGGCATTGTTTAAATATTAACAAGATGTTTTCAGGATTCACGCGTATTCTGAACAAGCACAATAGAATATGGTAGTGAAAGGACAAGAAAATAACAGGTTTATTGGCTCTGGTCTTGTATCATCACTCTGACTACTGTCCGTAAGAAAGTGGCATTAATAAAAACGTCATTATGCACCCGATACGCATGCCAGCGTCAGTGACACACTGTCGCTGGAGGTGAAAAGCGCTCAGTGCCTACTGGCGCTGGTGTGTAACACCTGTAACATGATAAACCAGCGCTCAGTGTATAAAACCTGTAACATGATAAACCAGCGCTCAGTGTATAACACCTGTAACATGTTAAACCAGCGCTCAGTGCCGCACCGCCGCGGACCAGCAGCCAATTGCAAGCTAGCAAGCCTATACAGAAAGTGTCACATGACAAGTGTTCGTGTGGTGTTTTAACTTGCTGAAATCATCTTTTTTAGAAACTTTATTTTTTATTTTTGATGGCCCACATTGTAAGTGATATTCTGGAAGATGAGACTCCCTTTTCAAAGCGCGTAGAAACAAGCAATCAGCAGCGGCAGTGCTTCCCGGCAGCTTTTGTCGAAATTCTCTTTTTATATTTCTTTTGTGTTAACATTAGTTTATGTTTCTGCTCCCTCGATCACGTTGTGCAGTATCACCCGTATGCTCTGGCGGTTTAACGGTTTGGTCTCTGTGGCACAATCAGTTAGCATGTTCGGCTGTTAACCGAAAGGTTGGTGGTTCAAGCCCACCCACGGACGGTGCTTTTTGCATTTCTTAATCAATTTAGAAAATGGCACTGTAATTCATTGCTATTTCCTTTGGTTTAAATATGTTTGGTACAAAGGGGAGACAATTAACACTTAACAAGCTGCCGGTATGTTCTCAATTGGCACTTGTGTTCTTAAAGGCATAGCGTGCATTTAAATTAAATAGGTGCTACAATGCAAAAGCAAGTTTTGGCATTTTTGCATTGCCTGCCTCGTCAAACAAGCTCGAGCCACAGCACAGTGCTGATGCATATACAGCTCTGGAAAAAATTAAGAGACCACTGCATAATTATCAGTTTCTCTGGTTTTACTATTTATAGGTATGTGTTTGGGTAAAATGAACATTTTTGTTTTATTCTATAAACTACTGACAACATTTCTCCCAAATTCCAAATAAAAATATTGTCATTTAGAGCATTTATTTGCAGAAAATGACAACTGGTCAAAATAACAAAAAAGATGCAGTGTTGTCAGACCTCGAATAATGCAAAGAAAATAAGTTCATATTCATTTTTAAAAAACACAATACTAATGTTTTAACTTAGGAAGAGTTCAGAAATCAATACTTGGTGGAATAACCCTGATTTTCAAGCACAGCTTTCATGCGTCTTGGCATGCTCTCCACCAGTCTTTCACATTGATGTTGGATGGCTTCATGCCACTCCTGGCGCAAAAATTCAAGCAGCTCGGCTTTGTTTGATAGCTTGTGACCATCCATCTTCCTCTTGATCACATTCCAGAGGTTTTCAATGGGGTTCAGGTCTGGAGATTGGGCTGCCCATGACAGGGTCTTGATCTGGTGGTCCTCCATCCACACCTTGATTGACCTGGCTGTGTGGCATGGAGCACTGTCCTGCTGGAAAAACCAATCCTCAGAGTTGGGGAACATTGTCAGAGCAGAAGGAAGCAAGTTTTCTTCCAGGACAACCTTGTACTTGGCTTGATTCATGCGTCCTTCACAAAGACAAATCTGCCCGATTCCAGCCTTGCTGAAGCACCCCCAGATGAGTCCAATTTTCAGCTTTGCCCAACACCTGGTCGTCTAATGGTTAGACGGAGACCTGGAGAGGCCTACAAGCCACAGTGTCTCGCACCCACTGTGAAATGTGGTGGAGGATCGGTGATGATCTGGGGGTGCTTCAGCAAGGCTGGAATCGGGCAGCTTTGGCATGAATCAAGCCAAGTACAAGGTTGTCCTGGAAGAAAACTTGCTTCCTTCTGCTCTGTCACGTTAATTTCCAGCTTCCCAGCATCAGGCCATTCCTGCAACCTTCTTGTTCCTGGATTTGAACTTCTTCATTTGCCCCCTTCATCAAGGCACTTAATACAACTTTCAAAGTCCATTTCATTCAATTTGAGCTTCCAGGCACAAATAATAATGTCCTACGATTATCAACATTTCAGTCAAAGCGTCCTCCCACAACGCAATAGACAATACACTCTTAGACTGCTCCTGATCAAATCAATAGGATGGCTTGAAGTTTGCATGCAGTGGAAATTGGTATTTGAGAGTTAAGGCGTTTAAGATGATGTCGCGATGGGAATGTGAATAGAGTCAGTTATATCTGCATCACTCTGTATATATACCCCATACCCCTAGACCAACGAGCCAGCTGCCGGTTTTATCCGGCGGCCGACGCGTGATACAGTACTTCAAAAAATAAATAGAAAAAAAGGAGGCTGGGTTTCGTTGTTTTGCAAAGGATGCACTGCAATGTCCGCTCACAGGAGCAGTCCCACTACTGGTGCGACACGGGGGTTTTGACCTGCTCCGTTCCCGACCTGGGCCGGTTCACCCCTCCTTAGACGACCTGGCATTCACGAGCTCCCCCAGAAATGCTATGTCGATGCCGTGCTAAGTGCTGACTCCCGATCGGCACAGCCAGTTGCAGCACAGAGCTTCCGTGCTCAAGCGATCCGCCAGCCACAACCTGTCCCTGTAGCTGGGATTACAGACACACGCCACGGCGCCCGGCGTGAGCGAGAACGGCTAGAAGGCAATTAAAATCCCCTTGTCTGAAATGAGAGCGAGAGTACTCGGGCAGTTCTCCACTGACGTGGCAGCCTTTAATGCCGATTCCATTAAAAGCATTGCCGGGTCCTGCTGTAGCGGTTAAAAACACTGTGACCAGATGAATGAATTGAAAAAGTGTTACGTGAAACACATGTGAATCCTAGTTTTCGTGCTGCGAATTAAAAAAAAAAAAAAAGCAGCACTATAAGAATGCCAAAAAATAATGAAGGTTGCGTTGGCGAGTATTAAGCCCCCCTCCTCTGAGGTGTCAGCAGCATTCCGGAACGGGACTCTGGTCATGCTGCACTTATTTTGCTGCCAGAGACTGTATCACACGTCGGCCGCCGGTTAAAACCGACAGCTGGCTCGTTGGTCTAGGGGTATGAGTCTCGCTTTGGGTGCGAGAGGTCCCGGTTTCAAATCCCGGACGAGCCCGATTTTTATTTTTTTTTGGTTTGTACTATACTGTTTTCGATCCGTAAACCGACATTAAGCTCAGCAGGCAGTTTGACTTAGACGCTTTGCAACTAAATGCGTTGCCATATTGGCAGGTAGCGTGTGCCTTCCTCGTTAGTATAGTGGTCAGTATCCCCGCCTGTCACGCGGGAGACCGGGGTTCAATTCCCCGACGGGGAGATTTTTTTTCACTGATTGAAGGCAGGTGCGTGCTGCTGTAATTGTATACATAAAATAAAAAGAAGGTTGCATTGGCGATCAGGCGAGAATTCTACCACTGAACTACCAATGCTCGCATGACGTTTTAATTACTCCTTATTGGCTAGGTGTTACACAAGCAGACAATTCGGTTTCAATATATTCCATATTACAAGGCGTGTCACAGCAACAGCTTTGCAGACTCAACAAAGACTGCAGTCCTCGTTTAACCATTGTGCAATCAGCCCTCAGCCCACGCCTCCATTCAGAGACCAAACCAAACAATTCTTTGGAAAGACAGAGTTTTGCTCTATTAAACGCCAGGGAGCGAGAGGATGCTGCCTGAGCCGTCGGGAGCGAGTGTCAGATTGTTGTATGTTATGTGTCTAAACTGCTCTTTCTCTCATTTTTACGTCACACCTCTCAAGCCCTCATAGGCAACCAGTGAAATGTGAGGTGATGTGAATAGTCAAATACATTGCAGCATTCTGTGTGTGTGTATATATATATATATATATATATATATATATATATATATATATATATATATATAAAATGATTTCCATTACACGAGAGTAGATGTTAAAACTTCATGCTGATTTGAACTCGGCTCTCGCCAAGATAAGCACCAACTAAGACGTAGCTTTACAGTAAACTAATGTGATCCATATGCGTCTCCATCCATTTACGTTTCCTTCCATATGATGATGTAGATATCCTTCTGTCTGGTGTTAATGGCTGAAGTGTAATGCTGGCTCCAGGGATCAGCTTATTTTGCCTCCCTGGCGCATCAGCACACACAACGTCTGCGATGCTGGCTCCGGGGATCAACCAAAGTGCGGCCTCCCCAGCGCATCAGCATGACAACCGTCTGGATTGAGCTAAGTAGGGTACATCTCTGGGGTTTTCAAGTGGGCACCTTCCATCCTCAGTGTTTCGTCGACTAGCCCACGACACCTCAAGAGGGCTCGACGGTGATTCTGGCTTCCCAGCATCACCCCCCTCCGTCCCCCACTCAACTCAGCCCAGCTTACTTACCTGTCCCCAGCCAGAATCTTTCCGTCTCAACCACAGACAGTTGCTGCTCCTCTCTGCTGCTTCAGATAAGTTCTTCACTGTGCGACGCAACTCTTGGCCACTGAATCCGACGTCTCTGAGAAACCGGGTTGTAGAGTGTGCCACAAATCCTCGACAACCCACTTCCACTGGGTAAACCCGAACTCTCCATCCTCGCTGTTCCGCTTCAGTGGCTAGTTGAGCATACCGCAGTTTCTTCCTCTCATACGCCTCATCTACAGCATCCTCCCATTGCACTGTTAACTCTACCAGGTGAACAAGGCGTGCTGATCCAGACCACAAGACAATATCTGGTCGAAGGTTAGTGGTGGCAATCTCAGGTGGAAAAATAAGCCGTTGACCAACATCTGCCAGCATATTCCAGTCTCTAGCAGCTTCCAGTTGTCCTGGGCGAGGATTGGTTTTAACACCTTTTCTTGGTGGTTGCTCTCCTGGGCGGAGGAATGTTGTCTTTTGTGTGTAATGTTTTGATGGAACAGGTGGCAACTTATTGGTCATGTTACGCTTGTCTTCCAATGCTAAGGCCAAACATCGCAGCACCTGGTCATGGTGCCAAGTAAACCGTCCTTGGCTAAGAGCCACCTTACATCCTGTCAAAATGTGCCTTAATGTTGCAGGTGATGAACACAAAGGACATGAGGGATCCTCTCCTACCCAGAGGTTTAGGTTCTGTGGTGATGGGAGAACATCATATGTTGACCTGATGAGGAAACTGATCCTGCTCTGTTCCATTGACCATAGGTCTTGCCAGCCAATCTTGCGTTCCCTTTCAAGTCGAAAATAACCATCAACATGAGATATTGCCGTCAGGCAGCACCGGTAGGCTGAGCTTTTATAGCAAAGCTGCCGATAGGCCCCCACGCCAGCTGCAGTGTAAGCCCGCCCCCCTGGGAGCTTACTTAACTGCGCGCGTGGGGATGCACTTCCTCTTTTGTCTTCAGCCTTGGTACGGTAGGTAATAGATAACAGAGCGAGCTTGTTAACTGATTGTACTCGATAAGCTTTACACTTGAGAAGCTGGTTAATTACCCCTTCTCTGAGTATATTTCAGTTACTGTGTTATTTAGGATTATATATATTTCTTGTTAATATATATATTTTTCCTTTCACTTTGCTTCGGCATCGCGTCTTCGTGGTCTCCCGTCTTCCTTTTCTTTGTTATTATTATAATATATAATTTATATTATATTTATTATTTGGGTTTTTGTGTATGTATATATTGTTATATATATATTCTTTATTGTATATTGTTTGGGACGCGTGTTGCGTTGGCCTTAGGCCACGCGCATTTTTGCAGCCTCGGTCTTGCTTAGGCTAGACCGCGTGTGTGTGTGTGTGTGTGCGTGCAGCCTGCATTGCAGTCCCCCCCCCCACCGCGGCGCGTTCTACCGCCACGTGGCTGCTATTGAGTATAGCCCCACTGTTCTTACACTATACGTAGTGTCTGCTGCAGCGTCCAAACAAATTAAAAAAAAAAAAAAAAAAAAAGTTTTTTTCCCATACAGTATAAGGAAGACGTCCACCAAGTGCATTAACTGTTGCCCTTATAAGCAGCACAACACCTTGTCTTTCGAGACTCAGACACAGTACTAGAGCACATAGCGTCTCCGCTTTGCGGGTCAGCTGACGTGGATCGTCTGGTGCAGTACACGCGCTCCGGCGCTTTCGGTGTCAGCGCTTAGGCGCCTGGTGTAGCGCTTTGGCGCCTAGTGCTTGGGCTCAGTGCACGCAACGCACCTGTGCACGCACCTCGACGCTCGGTGCTCGGTGCCTCGGTGCACGCACCTCGACGCTCGGTGCTCGGTGCCTCGGTGCACGCACCTCGACGCTCGGTGCTCGGTGCACGCACCTCGACGCTCGGTGCTCGGTGCCTCGGTGCACGCACCTCGACGCTCGGTGCTCGGTGCCTCGGTGCACGCACCTCGACGCTCGGTGCTCGGTGCACGCACCTCGACGCTCGGCGCTCGGTGCCTCGGTGCACGCACCTCGACACTCAGTGCTCGGTGCCTTGGTGCACGCACCTCGACGCTCGGTGCCTCGGTGCACGCACCTCGACGCTTGGTGCTCGGTGCACGCACCTTTGGTGCACGCACCTCGACGCTCGGTGCCTTAGTGCACGCACTCGACGATTGTCTTTCAGTGCTTGGTGCACGCGCCTCAACGCACCTTAAAGCTGTTCGCTTGGTGCTCAGTGCTTAACGCTCGGCGCTCCTATTACTGGCATGGTACGCTTCGGCATACAACGTGCTGCACCATGTCATTTCACCGCTGTGTCACCTGTGGGACGAAGTTACCGGCTAATGACCCGCATGAGGACTGCGTGTCCTGACTGGGGCCGGAGCATGCGGCATCTGCTTTGGCAGACAAAGCCTTTTGCACGTTATGTGCAAGCTTTCAGACGCGCACTCTGCGTCGTAGGGTGAGGAGAGCAGTCGGGGATTGCTCCCCTTCATCTGGGTGGTCACACACCCTTTCCGCCCCGCAGCCTTCTTTGGCTTCCCCGCCAGCGAAGCTGCCTTTTTCCAGGGGTTCGCCTTCCCATTTTACCCCTGGTCAACGATCTCCTGACGTTAGGCGTAAGAGAGACCGCTCCCACAGCCTTTCTGTAAGGCGAGGCCCTTCTCCTCGCGGCGAACGCCCCCGTCAGATCTCAAGATCCCGCTCTAGATCGCCCCGAAGGAGAGGACGTTCCCGTTCTCCTCGTCGCGACAGGCGAGGTGGTGTAACTGAGCTTACTAATAAGATGTCTCAGTTTATGGACCTTATGATGGGGCAGCAATCGTTGCTCATGTCCCTGGCCACAGCTCGGGCCGCAGAGGAGCCAGTCAGACCGGCTGTCAACCAGCCGATCATCCTACCACAACCCCTGTCCGTTCCAGTTGCGCAACAGGACGCATGGGACGTGGATGCTATCTCTCGAGATGCATCAGAGGGTGAGCCTCTCCATGGAGAGGATAGTGTGGAGGCAGAGCTCACGTCCCACCACTCAGAGTCTGAGATGGAGGTAGGCGTAGATGACTCTTTATGGTCCCTAGTAGAGCGGGCGACTCGCCACCTGGGCTTAGAATGGCCTGCCACTGAAGAACCTAGGCGCTCTCTTTTTGAGTCGCCTTTGGCACAGGGCCAGCAGTCTAGGACGCTTCCGGCCTTCCCAGACTTTGTTAAGGAGGTGCAGTCCACTTGGGGGACTCCAGCCTCCGCCCCGGCAACCTTGCGTAAGGCGGCTGCCTTTACCATGCAAGGTGCGAGTGAAGCGGGTCTGGCGTCATTTCCGCCAGTTGGCGCTGCGTTCGCAGCGTTGGTGAAGTCACCAACACTCTCTGGGTTGGTGAAAGACCCCACCTGTCCTAACAAGCAGTGCAGGATCACCGAGGTGCACCTCAAGAGGGGCTATTCGGCGGCTACAGAGGCAGTTAGGCTGTCCAATCTGGCCAGCCTCCTCTCAGTTTATCAGGCTGCGCTAATAAAGGATCTCCCAGACTACCCTTCGGTGTCTCTGAGAGCAGAGTTGGGACTAGTTGCCCAGCTGCTGGTCAAGCTAGCCGAGCTTAACGCGCGGGCCCAGGGCAGGAGCATCGCGTCTCTGGTGGTGGCCAGACGACAGCTCTGGCTCTCGCAGGCGAGAGTCCAGGAGCATGACAAAGCTCCCTTGTTGGATGCCCCAATTACACCGGGGCACACATTTGGCCCAGCGGTGGAAGAGATGTTGCAAAGCTCAGCTAAGGCTAGAGAGGCATCACAGCAGTTGGCTACGATATGGCCGCGTAGGCCTTTCCAGGTCAAACGCCCACAAGAACATCAGTGGCGTAGAACACCACCACAACACCAGCCGCGTCCAGGCGGTACTAAGACCTCCCCGGCGGATACAGCAGCGCGTGGCCAAATCCCAAGGGGACGACCGCAGCGCACAGGGTGGCGACCTAGAGGAGGCGGCAGACCACGCCCTCGTGGCGCTGGCCAGGCCCCTCGTGAGCGAGCGAAGCCTAAGCAGCCCTGAGAAAACCAGGCAGCCATTAACCCAACCCTATACTGTTCCACAGCTTCTGTTTTGGCAACAATGCACCAGCGATATCTGGGTGCGCAAAACTATACTCACCGGGTACACCCTTCAGTTCCGGTTAACCCCCCCCCTTCAGGGGGGTGGTGGTAACTGTGGTGAAGGACGTGGTTCAGTCCTCAGCTCTGAATGTGGAAATACAGGAAATACAGGCATTGCTCAGGAAGCGTGCCATTCAACTAGTAGACCCTGCTCTGACCGACCAGGGGTTCTACTCCAAATTCTTCCTTGTGCCAAAGAAGGACGGCGGGCTCCGCCCTATTGTAGACCTGCGTGTACTGAACAAATACCTACGGGTGTTGTCGTTCAAGATGCTTACGCACAGGCACATTGTCCAGTCTGTCCGGCAGGGCGACTGGTTTACCACCATAGATCTGACATTCAGGTTGAGAGAAACAGTCAGCATGGAGCTCTGTCAGCGCATGCTGGGGTTGATGGCTGCCGCCTCGCAAGCCCTTCCTTTGGGCTTACTACACCAGAGACCTCTGCAGGCCTGGTTCAATGCCTTCGCGTTGCACCCACGGAGAGACAAGCACCGCAGGTTGAGGGTATCCCGAACCTGCTGGGAAGCATTACGCTGGTGGAAAGTTCATTCGAACATCCGCCAGGGCATGCGCTTGGGTCCCATCTTCCGAAGGGAAGTTATCACAACCGACGCTTCCAACCAAGGTTGGGGAGCAGTCTGGAACGGGACAGGGACCCGTGGAGTGTGGTCAGGACCCTGGAGGTCAGCCCACATCAACGCTCTGGAACTCAGAGCAGTGGACCTCGCCCTTCGGCACTTCTTGCCAGTGCTTCTAGACAAGCACGTATTAGTGCGGTCAGACAACACCACAGTAGTGGCGTATATCAATCGCCAGGGCGGATTGTGGTCCCCCGGTCTTCACCGGATGGTAACGCGGCTGTTGCTCTGGGCTCAACCGCGTTTAGCCTCTCTGCGTGCAGTTCATCTGCCGGGCAGAGTCAATTACGCAGCGGATCTCCTGTCCAGAGGAGGTCCTCTTGCGGGCGAATGGCGTCTTCACCCTCGGGTGGTAGAGCGCATCTGGGAATGGTTCGGCACAGCGCAAGTCGATCTCTTCGCTTCGCGAGAGACCACGCACTGTCCTCTATGGTTCTCGGTGAAGGACCTCGACAGCCCCCTGGGGGTGGATGCATTGGCTCACAAATGGCCGCCAGGGCTCCTGTATGCCTTTCCACCGATTCCGATGCTCCCCGCCTTCTTGGAGAAGGTCAGGGTAGAGCGAGCGACAGTGATTCTGATCGCTCCTCGGGGGCTCGGAGAATATGGTTCCCGAGTCTAGTGCAATTATTGCACGGTCGCCCGAGGGAGCTCCCTCTGCGAGCGGACCTGTTGTAATGTTTTTATTTATTTATTTAGGGTGCACGCAACCTTAATCCCATCCCGTATAATGCTGAATATATGGGTCACAAGCTGCAGATGGATCAAAACGAGAAACTGGTCATGTTTGGTGTTACACATGTACTGGCAATAGATGGGTTTAGCAGTAAAGCTGTTGCACATTCGACCATGCCAGTTAAGAACAATCGAATTATTTATGAAGAAGTGTTCAGGTAAGAATTTGAACCGTGAAGATAAGACTGTGTAGTGTTGTAATATTTTAAAGTATTTGTATTTGACGTTCTTCTGTAAATAAATATTTTTTATATATGTACAGTATTCTCAATACTGTATTTAATTATTCACTCTTCAGTATCTGAGAGTATGGTACTATAGTACATTTATATCAGATTTATAACATGGTTTTGGTGCTCTGAAAGATGACACCCCCAGCAGGAATAGATTGAAGTTACTGAGACTTCTCATCGAAATATGTTGTTTTTACCTGTTGCATAAGTCTCCACATTTTCTTTCTATAATAAACACTTTTAATAATTTTCTCATTCCAGAGCTGCTGTTCTTGAATATGGCATGTGGGATCAAGTAAGGGTTGACCATGGCAAGGAGTTTTACTTGTCCTTGTTTATGCAGGAAATGCTCTCTGGGTACAGACAGAATCAGGAAAGGCAGCCATACATCCAAACAAAATCAACAACGGTTAGTTGCTACACTGTTGCCTAGCTCAGTTTTCTAAAGTTAAATTATGACAACTGGTGTTTATTAAAACACAAACTTGTTGAATCGTAAGTTTTTAATGTATTGTGTATTTATTTTTGTTAAACCTTAACGCCTATTCACATAATTTGCATAATATTTAGCTATGGTAATTCATTGTCAGTGATGATGTTGGTGACATCACATGACCCTGATATCTTAGGCACAATGAGAAGATGCAGCCCAAATCATTTGCATAGTTATAAATCATTAAAAAAAATGAAAAAATAAACTAAACAGCATTTGAAAGCTAAACTGTCGTACAAGCATGGAATGCACATAGGATCCCAGGTAAGCTCCCAGAGTTCCAGAATGGAAGTTCAATATTTTGGTAGGACCTTGTTTATATTTCTATGGGATCGACTTGAAGCACTTCCCAGAAAAAGTCCTAAACTTTCCTTTGAAAAGGCCCTACACTGCAAGATACATTGAATAAGTTTCTCTACCTACTTTCAACCTTGATCCAGGTAAAGGAATACCAAATGCATTAGCACAAAGTGGGTGTGTACGGAAAATTGTGCAGGACTTGCTGCCACTTGCACCTGCAGCTGCAGACCTTTATCAACATGAAGTGGGATCCTCACTGACCAGGGTATCTATTTTTGCTACTGACCCTTTCCCTTCAGAAGAAGAAAAATTAAATGCAGAAAGGCAATTTGCTGACCACTATCCAGACACATCTCTTTTACTAAAAAGTGCTATTAGTCATAATTATGTAACACAAAGAAATGTCCAGTAAAGACTGTGAAATTCAAAGCAATTTTTGTATTCCAACCTCCACTCCTGCTTACTGTAACTGAATTATCAACACTGAAATAAAAATAAGCATTTCACTTTGACTACAATTTACCAGATGTTTTTATTGAAACATAATGGTTTACACAATCAACAGTTATCATAGTATAGAAATAAGCAGTCAATCAACTAGCAGAATAATATGTAATAATTGTTCACTTTTATAAAATTACATATATATACCTGCAACTGAATATATACAGTAATTTGCAATCTCAACATTGTGAAGAACATCGTTAATAAACTCTTATATACTAAAGGGCTAGCATTAACTAGTTTTGTGATTTATAAACTCTAGTAATTTTTTTAAACAACTTTACTGTGGAAGGACAAACAAAATGAAGACTACCATATCACTCTGCTTTTAGCACAGACAACACACCGCACAGACCATTAACCTTATGGGTGTTGCTCCTGTGATCCTGTGCCCGGCATTTGAGGCAGTGTGTAGAAGAATTCATCCAATTCTCTACACAGATTGTGCAGCCAATCAGGCTATTGCAGCACTCTGCAAACATTGGCTCATTCATAGGTCCTGCAAGTAATACATTTTTATTCATTAGGGTAAAGAAACAAAACATGTGCAAGTGTTATTAAATCTAACAGGTACCTTGAAACTGTTATAAAACTTTTGACTTTCAGTAATGCTTGGATGCAGGCCTCAAAAATAACTAAATAAACCACATATGAGGTTAATGTATTTCCATAGTACTGAAATTACAACTGATGACAAACAAAAACTTGTGGAAAGACTTTTTGGCCACAGACATTCATGACATGGAAAGAATAACTGTACTGAAAAACAGCAGATGGCTGTTGTCACAAACCTTTGCAAACCAAACAGGTGAATGCATCCTTAATTTGTGTCGCTTGGGATTCTGTCATTAAAATAGTGGTTTTGGTGTTGGCAAGCTGAGCGAGCTCCTTGATAGACGATGCAACACCTTTCAGATCTTGAGCTGCCAGAACCACCTCATCAATTCTTTCAACTGCATCCTGTAGGCCTTGAATATCAGCATCTTCTTTGCGACTAGATCAAGAGACATGTTAATGCAGAAAGACTTTAACATAGATGTTAAACATACGTTATTTTCACAAGATAATTGGTTTATTTTACTAATGCAAATATTACTAACAAGCCACTTTCATTAAAAAAAAATCACAAGTCAA
>NW_026708473.1:32500-52913 GCF_902713425.1 Acipenser ruthenus | reverse complement strand
CCTGAGTTTCAATAGCCATAGTTTTATATATTATACTGGACTGTGGCTCCAGCAATGATTCAGACAGTCCCCCCTGAGTTTCAATAGATAAACAGACAGGTATTAGAGATTCAGAAATGTCTCTTATATAGAGTGGAGATGTACTCCTGGCCCCTGTATATGATCTATAGGGCTGTGTGTTTAGTAGCGTGCTTCATCGATAATCCTACACTTGACATTGTGACAATAGGGCAGGTGTGTAACTCAGCGAGTGGAGGACGCGCACAGCGGAGCCTCGCTGCCTGGACTCCAGTATTTGCAAGTCCATTCACCCGACACCTGGACACCCGGATTTGCATGTGAACGACCGTGACCCTGGAATCTGAGCTCTGCAAGGATTTATACAAAACACACACACACTGGAACAGACACACACACACACACGCACACACACACTGAAACAGACACACACACACACACACCTGAAACAGACTCTCTCTCACACACACACACACACTGAAACAGACACACACACACACTGGAACAGACACACACACACACACACACACACTGAAACACACACACTGAAACAGACACGCACACACACACTGAAACAGACACACACACACACACTGAAACAGACACACACACACACACACACACTGAAACAGACTCTCTCTCACACACACACACACACTGAAACAGACACACACACACTGAAACAGACACACACACACACTGGAACAGACACACACACACACACACACTGAAACAGACACACACTGGAACAGACACTCACACACACACACACACACACTGAAACAGACTCTCTCTCACACACACACACACTGAAACAGACACACACACACACACACACACACTGAAACAGACACACACACACACACTAAAACACACACTGAAACACACACACACACACTGACACACACACACACACACACACACACACACACACACACTGAAACAGACACACACACACACACACAGCTATGGCCACACATTTTTTAATCCCCCTATAGAACGAACCAAATTTTGCTTCATAAACTCGAATGAAAGCTGCTGAATAATGTTACATTATTAACATACTGAATTCCACACCGCTTTGTAGTTTTTCCACAGATACTTAACACTGAAAAAAACCCGACTGTGACATTTCGAAATCTAACATGAAATACTCACTGGACTGCTGTCGTGGCTTCCTTTCAGTAGACCTTTTACTTTTACGATATAATTTTATAGTTTATCTTCGATTACACGATGTTAAATAATATCTAAATTATGTTCAAATAGTTTTTTTTTTTTTTTTTTAATTACGTTTCAATCCTAAAATTCTAGACCATGCAAAATCTAAGAAGCCCTGACATCTCTCTAACTTCAAGGGCAGGTTTGCATTTACGCGCTATCCACGCACCGGACCCCCTCCTCTTACCTGGCGGACACGGTGACCGCGTCGCCCTCGTCCCATTGGAGGCACGGCACCTGCTTCAGGCACCGCTTAAATACAACGTAAAGTCCGGAGGAAAAAACACCGAGCCCGCCGCTAGCAGCTCCAGCATTGTGACTGGCGCTTGTTTGTTTGTATTGTACTAAACACGAATCGGAAACTAAACCCGAAAGAGAGAGAGAGAGAGGGAGGGAGAGAGAGAGAGAGAGGGAGGGAGGGTGAGGGGGAGAGAGAGAGAGAGAGAGAGAGAGGGTTAGGAGAGAGAGAGAGAGAGATGTTTGCATTTAGCTATTCAGTGTCCTAAATAGGAATTGTATATCGCGTTAACATAAAATAAATTACTACGCCCGTACATAAATGTCTGTCTATCTATCTATCTATCTATCTATCTATCTATCTATCTATCTATCTATCTATCTATCTATCAGCATGTGCTGCCCTAGGATTTTCTTTCTTAGCTCAATGAGAGAGAGAGAGAGAGAGAGAGAGAGAGAGAGAGAGAGAGAGAGAGAGATTACATAAAAATCCGTGCCAGTTGCTAACTCACACCAAGAAGACAGTGGGAGGAGAGAGGAGGAGAGGAGGGAGGAGGGAGAGGGGGAGGGGATGGAGGGGGATTTGAAAGGGGGTCGTGTTTGTGTGTCTGCGTGTTAATAGGATAGATTTAAAATGGAGATAAGAGCGAGAGATAGATAGATAGATAGATAGATAGATAGATAGATAGATAGATCTAGTCAGAGATTAAAATCGTAAGACTACGGGAGAGAGAGCGAGAGACAGAGAGAGGGGGCGGATGGATGTGGTCTTATCGTTATAGCAGGGAGAGAGAGAGAGGGAGAGAGAGAGAGAGAGAGAGAGAGAGAGAGACAGAGAGACGGACAGATGGCGGTATTAGGTGACCAATGTTATCGATATAAATAGTCACACACACGGACACATACACAGAGACACACAATAATAATAATAATAATAATAATAATAATAATAATAATACTTTTCCAAAATAACTTAAGGGTTACTTAGTGTTAAGAAACCTCTGCTCAATGACACTTTAACGTTGACATTCTTATGTTCATCTAAATATTGACTTGGAGGATTTTATAAAACTGGGCAAAGCGGACAACAATTTTTTTTTTTTTTTTTTTAAATCGTGTTTTCAAATCTCAAATCTCAAATATTTCTTTTCTCGTTTTTGGCGCCCTCTCCCGGACAGCTGCGGAATGACACTTATAAAAGTAGATTCTCGATGTAACATCCTGGTACACCAGCATCATCATCATCATTATTATTATTATTATTATTATTATTATTATTATTAGAGCTATTTCCTCGTGTGAATTCAGATCATGTTGTTGATATTAGTTTGAAAATAAATATGAATTGTTGGATTGTTTTAACTTGACCCCCCCCAAAAAAACACATTATAGCAGCAGTGTGGAGTAGTGTTAGGGCTCTGGACTCTTGACCGGAGGGTCGTGGGTTCAATCCCAGGTGGGGGGGACACTGCTGCTGTACCCTTGAGCAAGGTACTTTACCGAGATTGCTCCAGTAAAAACCCAACTGTATAAATGGGGAATTGTATGTAAAAATAATGTGATATCTGTATAATGTGATATCTTGTAACAATTGTAAGTCGCCCTGGATAAGGGCGTCTGCTAAGAAATAAATAATAATAATATAGCTACAGATTAAATTTTGGTACAGGTAAGCAGATTTTGACAAGTTAGCAAAATGTGACTCGACAGGTGCTGTCACCGACACGGCCCCCAGTACGATAGCGCCACCTGGAGGCAATTGAGGAACTACACCTAGAAAAGCAGTATCTCGTTGTAACATCCTGGTACACCAACTTTAAAACTTGAATTATTATTATTATTATTATTATTATTATTATTATTATTATTATTATTATATTATTATTATTAAAAAGTAACATGTTTTCATTTTTGTACACTGTAATACCTCCTTTCAAAAACCTTTCTCCCCCTTCGCTCTCCTCTTTCCCTTCTCTCTCTCTCCTCCTCCTCCTCCCCTCTTTCAGATTCTCGTTCAGCCCCCCACTCCTCTCCAGGGAGACTCTCTCGCTCCTCCCATCGCTCATAGACCTTCTTCTCTTCCCTCTCTCCTTTCTTCCCCCCCCTCCCATCATCCCTCTCCCCTTCTCCTCCTCTCCTCTCTCTCTCTCTCTCTCTGCAGTACAACAGTTTCCAAGGCAACTGGTTCAGCAGCCCCCAGTCTGTGCTAATTTATTTATTTATTTATTTTTTCAAATAATAACGAATGCCTAACGAACTCCCGGTCTGAATCCTACGGGGATAAGGGCTGGATCTCCTGCTTCATTGTGAATTCAGACCCTGTTAATTTAATGTGGGTTTAAAAAGAGCCGACTTCCCAACGTTTCGGTATGTTTACAAACCTTTGTCAAGGGAAAGTGTGTTTGAAAACAAACATTGGAGGTACTAATAGGCTTTTGATGCCATGGCAACCACACTCTATTGAATTCTATTAATGTGATTGTGATGTCATTCGCCACTATTGTAGTTGATGACGTAATGATCTACTGTTCGGTTCTATTGAACCCTTCAGGCATCGCGATATCAAATTTCATTCCCAGTTTTGTTTTCAAAAGTAAATATGCAACACATTTTTCTCGCTCAAAAATCCAAACGAAGAAACTACGTTATTTCAAATAACTAAAGAAAAAAAAACATTTTTTTTCTTTAATTTAATTTTATTAATTAAAATAAAAAACCAAACAGCAATGAAACGATATGATATTTTTATAATAATAATAATAATAATAATAATAATAATAATAATAATAATAATAATAATTTGAAAGCTGGTAAAACTGGGGATAAAATTATTATTTTTTAAATATAATTTAATGGAATAAATGTCATTTTACAATGTAATTCAATCCAGTCAAGTCTAGTGATCTCAAACTGCAGTTACAATGTAATTATAATACAGTCTAGTGATCTCAAACTGCAGTTACAATGTAATTATAATACAGTCTAGTCTAGCGATCTCAAACTGCAGTTACAATGTCATTATAATACAGTCTAGTGATCTCAAACTGCAGTTACAATGTCATTATAATACAGTCTAGTGATCTCAAACTGCAGTTACAATGTCATTATAATACAGTCTGTCAACTGCAGAGTTTGATTTTTAGAAGGGAATTCATTACATAACCTCATTAAAACCCACGTTTTAAAAAAAGCAAACAGTAAAACAACGAAACATGATAAATCAATAAGATTTTATTATTAAGTCGAATAATTTCAGAACATGTACGCAGCGAATGTGTCCGTTAATGGGGCCAAAAAATAAAATAAAATAAATAAGGTGCCGTTTCACTGAGTCTCAGAGCGGGGTTCCTCAAACCCGATCTGGGGGACCCCCTCCGTCCGCTGGCTTTCATTCCAGCCGAGTTCTGAATTACTTAACCAAACCCTTAATTGAACTATTCATTAGCTACATTAGTTGAGGGAGAGGGGGGAGGGGGGAGGGGGGAGAGGGGAGGGAGAAGGGAGGGAGAGGGGGGAGGGGAGGAGGGGGGAGGGGAGGAGGGGGGGGAGAGGGGAGGGAGAGGGGGGGAGGGGGGAGGGGGGGAGAGGGGGGAGGGGGGGGGGGAGAGCCGAGAGCCCTGACCTGGGAGAATTAAATACACAGTATCCAAAACAAATGGAAACAACCATAGATACACACATAGTACATAAGATTGGTTTACAGCTATGTTACTTTTTTCTAGACCTGCATACAGGTCTGTAGTGCTGAAACAGTTCAAGCAAAAAAGAATTCTTCTTTGGGGTCGTTGATGCAAACTGTGGTACATTCAAGCCGTCTCTTTGGAAGGGAAAGAAAAAAACGGTGCTAATGCATTTCTGTCACTTAAAGCCAAAAATTATATATATTACAATAATCACTTTACACGATTTACATCATTATAAAATGACACATCGCACACAAACACTGTTTACAAATCTCATTATCTATGCTTATTTAAACCATATATATATATATTAGCTGCCCAGCGTTTCGATATGTTGTCCGTATCTTTCTCAAGGGAGTCTGTGTTTGAATCAAAACGTTGGAGATATTTCAGATTACAAATAATTACAACAAATTAAAATTTCGATCACAAAATATAGGGTTACAAAATCCGAATCACTGATACCAGACCTCTCTGTGCTTTACAATGCTTCCCTATGCTTTACCAGACCTCTCTGTGCTTTACAATGCTTCCCTATGCTTTACCAGACCTCTCTGTGTTTTACAATGCTTCCCTATGCTTTACCAGACCTCTCTGTGCTTTACAATGCTTCCCTATGCTTTACCAGACCTCTCTGTGCTTTACAATGCTTCCCTATGCTTTACCAGACCTCTCTGTGCTTTACAATGCTTCCCTATGCTTTACCAGACCTCTCTGTGCTTTACAATGCTTCCCTATGCTTTACAAGACCTCTCTGTGTTTTACAATGCTTCCCTATGCTTTACCAGACCTCTCTGTGCTTTACAATGCTTCCCTATGCTTTACCAGACCTCTCTGTGCTTTACAATGCTTCCCTATGCTTTACCAGACCTCTCTGTGCTTTACAATGCTTCCCTATGCTTTACCAGACCTCTCTGTGCTTTACAATGCTTCCCTATGCTTTACCAGACCTCTCTGTGCTTTACAATGCTTCCCTATGCTTTACCAGACCTCTCTGTGCTTTACAATGCTTCCCTATGCTTTACCAGACCTCTCTGTGCTTTACAATGCTTCCCTATGCTTTACCAGACCTCTCTGTGCTTTACAATGCTTCCCTATGCTTTACCAGACCTCTCTGTGTTTTACAATGCTTCCCTATGCTTTACCAGACCTCTCTGTGCTTTACAATGCTTCCCTATGCTTTACCAGACCTCTCTGTGCTTTACAATGCTTCCCTATGCTTTACCAGACCTCTGTGCTTTACAATGCTTCCCTATGCTTTACCAGACCTCTCTGTGCTTTACAATGCCTCCCTATGCTTTACCAGACCTCTCTGTGCTTTACAATACTTCCCTATGCTTTACCACACCTCTCTGTGCTTTACAATGCTTCCCTATGCTTTACCAGACCTCTCTGTGCTTTACAATGCTTCCCTATGCTTTACCACACCTCTCTGTGCTTTACAATGCTTCCCTATGCTTTACCAGACCTCTCTGTGTTTTACAATGCTTCCCTATGCTTTACCAGACCTCTCTGTGCTTTACAATGCTTCCCTATGCTTTACCAGACCTCTC
This sequence comes from Acipenser ruthenus, assembly GCF_902713425.1. Classification (NCBI taxonomy): domain Eukaryota; kingdom Metazoa; phylum Chordata; class Actinopteri; order Acipenseriformes; family Acipenseridae; genus Acipenser; species Acipenser ruthenus. Next base: position 46,201 of record NW_026708473.1, on the reverse strand, counting down.
TGTGCTTTACAATGCTTCCCTATGCTTTACCAGACCTCTCTGTGCTTTACAATGCTTCCCTATGCTTTACCAGACCTCTCTGTGCTTTACAATGCTTCCCTATGCTTTACCAGACCTCTCTGTGCTTTACAATGCTTCCCTATGCTTTACCAGACCTCTCTGTGCTTTACAATGCTTCCCTATGCTTTACCAGACCTCTCTGTGCTTTACAATGCTTCCCTATGCTTTACCACACCTCTCTGTGCTTTACAATGCTTCCCTATGCTTTACCAGACCTCTCTGTGTTTTACAATGCTTCCCTATGCTTTACCAGACCTCTCTGTGCTTTACAATGCTTCCCTATGCTTTACCAGACCTCTCTGTGCTTTACAATGCTTCCCTATGCTTTACCAGACCTCTCTGTGCTTTACAATGCTTCCCTATGCTTTACCAGACCTCTGTGCTTTACAATGCTTCCCTATGCTTTACCAGACCTCTCTGTGCTTTACAATGCTTCCCTATGCTTTACCAGACCTCTCTGTGCTTTACAATGCTTCCCTATGCTTTACCACACCTCTCTGTGCTTTACAATGCTTCCCTATGCTTTACCACACCTCTCTGTGCTTTACAATGCTTCCCTATGCTTTACCAGACCTCTCTGTGCTTTACAATGCTTCCCTATGCTTTACCATACCTCTCTGTGCTTTACAATGCTTCCCTATGCTTTACCAGACCTCTCTGTGCTTTACAATGCTTCCCTATGCTTTACCAGACCTCTCTGTGCTTTACAATGCTTCCCTGTGCTTTACCAGACCTCTCTGTGCTTTACAATGCTTCCCTATGCTTTACCAGACCTCTCTGTGCTTTACAATGCTTCCCTATGCTTTACCAGACCTCTCTGTGCTTTACAATGCTTCCCTATGCTTTACCACACATAGAATATTCAAGAAGTCTTTCTCAGCGTCTTCAGTGTAAATTCAATGGCAAACGTTTCCACTAGAAGTCTCTCTCAGTGTCTTCAGTGTAAATTCAATGGCAAACGTTTCCACTAGAAGTCTCTCTCAGTGTCTTCAGTGTAAATTCAATGGCAAACGTTTCCACTAGAAGTCTTTCTCAGCGTCTTCAGTGTAAATTCAATGGCAAATGTTTCCACTAGAAGTCTCTCTCAGTGTCTTCAGTGTAAATTCAATGGCAAACGTTTCCACTAGAAGTCTCTCTCAGCATCTTCAGTGTAAATTCAATGGCAAACGTTTCCACTAGAAGTCTCTCTCAGCGTCTTCAGTGTAAATTCAATGTGTGTTTATGGGAGAAATCCAGTCGCAAAAATTGAACCTGTGGAAATGGAAATTGGGAGACTCTTTCTTTCTTTCGTTCTTTCTTTCTTTCTTTCTTTCTTTCTTTCAAAGCTGTATTTTCTTTGTTTAGTTGTTTTTTTAAGCTTGTTTTTCACCTCCTCCTCTCGTTTATTCCTTTTCTGACGTTTTCTTCATCCCTCCATTCTCTTCCAATCAGTCATGCATTCCAGTTGTTTCCTCCCTCCTCTCTCCCTCCCTCCTCGTGACGCGTTGTGAAGTGTGTTCATGCAGAGTTGATGATGTCATTGGCTGATCTCTTGGGGGGGGGGGGGGTGGAGGGGGGGGGGGGGCTGTATTTTGAGGTCAATGTGGCTCCGCGATTCAGGACAAAACTGGAAGACAGAATCACAGACAGAGAGACAGACAGACAGACAGACGGTTAGCATTGCTTTCTACAAAGTAATATTTCAGTTGGTGTGAAATTAACCACAGAAAAAAAACAGACAGACAGATATTTAGGGAAGACAGACAGACAGACAGACATTCAGGCAGACAGACAGACAGGCAGGATGGAGAGAGGGATGGAAGAATGATGGAGGGATGGAGGGGTGGAGGGAGAGAGGGATGTTGGAGGGAGGGATGATGGAGGGAGGGATGGAGAGAGGGAAGAGGGAGGGATGATGGAGAGAGGGTTGATGGAGTGATGATGATGGAGGGAGAGATGGAGAGAGGGAGGGATGATGGAGAGAGGGATGGAGAGAGGGAAGGATGGAGAGAGGGATGGTGGAGGGATGGAGAGAGGGAAGGAGGGAGGGATGAAGGAGGGATGAGGGATGGAGGGATAGGGATAAGGGAGAGAGGGAGAGAGGGATGAGGGAGGGTTGATGGAGGGATGAAGGATGGAGAGAGGGTTGATGGAGGGATGAGGGATGGAGGGACGAGGGAGGGATGAGGGATGGAGAGAGGGACGAGGGAGGGATGAGGGATGGAGGGATGGGGGAGGGATGAAGGAGGGACGAGGGATAGGGATAAGGGAGAGAGGGTTGATGGAGGGATGAGGGATGGAGGGACGAGGGAGGGACACTCACAACCCCAGTGGACGATGCAGGAGGTCACGATGATCACAATCCCGCCCACTAGAGACACGATGCTGAGGAGCTTCGCAACACTGCCCAGCCTCCGAGCCCCGTCAACATCACCCTGCTGAAAACTATTACGAGACTGAGAGAGAGGAGAGGAGAGAGGGGGAGAGAGGAAGGAGAGGAGAGAGGGGGGAGAGAGGAGGGAGAGAGGGGGAGAGGGGGGGGAGAGGGGGAGAGGAGGGAGAGAGGGGGGAGAGAGGAGGGAGAGGGGGAGAGAGAGGGGGAGAGGAGAGAGGGGGGAGAGAGGAGGGAGAGAGGGGGGAGAGAGGAGGGAGAGGGAGAGGGGGAGAGGAGAGAGGGAGTTTATTATTATTATTATTATTATTGATTTCTTAGCAGACACCCTTATCCAGGGCGACTTACAATTGTTACAAGATATCACATTATTTTTACATACAATTACCCATTTATACAGTTGGGTTTTTACTGGAGCAATCTAGGTAAAGTACCTTGCTCAAGGGTACAGCAGCAGTGTCCCCCCCACCTGGGATTGAACCCACGACCCTCCGGTCAAGAGTCCAGAGCCCTAACCACTACTCCACACTGCTGCACTAAGACACACCTGAGTTTGTTAACTAGACACACTGGGGGCTGATCAAGCTGGTAGTAAAACCTGGAATGGATCACACTGCTGTGCAACAGGAGTCTGATTCCCATCCCTGCAATTAAGTTCCAATGGGGTAAAGAGTTTTAGCTGCCTGAATAGACCTCCCCTCCCCTCCCCTCCCCTCTCGTACCATGACGGAGTAGACAAACGCCACGATGTTGACCGGCCACACCGGGCAGAAGCAGGACAGGATGGAGGCGATGAGATAATCTCGGGGCTTCCCCGCAGCCTCCACCCCGCTGATGGTAGCGCTGGAGTGCTGGCGACACAGGCTGGGCCGCGGCGAGCTGGTGCCGACGTGCGGGAGGTGGCAAAGCGAATCGGACCGGCTGCTGGCCCGGGAGCGGCGGCCGTGATGCGGTTCGTGGACCTGCCGGCGCTTGAAGTCCGGCGTGGCGTGGAGATCCCCGGTGCTCACCGCGGGACGGACCGCCGCAGCCGGGGCGTGGCCGTTGCTGTGTTCCTGCCGCTTCTCATCCACGATTACCGCGGTGGCTCGGTCCGGCTCCTGGGGAAAGGTCGGTTCCGGTTCGGTTTGGGGTTCAGGTTCGGTTTGGGGCTGTGCTGTGGGAGCGGGGCAGCGCGGCTCCTCCTCCGCGGCGGCGCTAGGGGGCGCCGTGGGCTCAGCGAGAATCGGGTTGCTTTCCGCGTTCATAGCCGCGGCGTTTGTCAGCTGCAGTTTTTTGGAGAGTGAATTTTGCGAGCGTGTTTATTTTATTTTTTGCTTGAATTCGAGCAAGAGCACGAGTTTTTGTTTATTTATTTTTGTTCTGTGTGTGTGTGTGTGCGCGCAAGTTTAATTTGTCAGAAGTGTTTTTTTTTGAAAGGCAGGCTTTCCGTGGAGCCTCGTTATACATTCAATTCAATGCATTCTGTCGGTTTGTTTCGTTAGATAGATAGATAGATAGATAGATAGATAGATAGATAGATAGATAGATAGATAGATAGATAGATAGATAGATAGATAGATAGATAGATAGATAGAAATGTTTTTTTAGATGTCTGGCGCTTGTTTATACCTTATGTGTTTAATAATAATAATAATAATAATAATAATAATAATAATAATAATAATAATACCGTTTTGTTGCTACAAATTGGAATATCTGTGTGTATTTGTGGTATGTGGTATTCAAATACACTTTCTTTCTTTCTTTCTTTCTTTCTTTCTTTCTTTCTTTCTTTCTTTCTTTCTTTCTTTCTTTCTTTCTTTCTTTCCCCTCCGTTTATTTTATTTTTTTTTAAATCGACTTTAATGTATTTTTTTTTTTCAAATACACTTTTTTTCGGCCGTTTTTTCTTTTCTTTTTCTTTCTTTCTCTTTCTTCCCTCCTTTGCGTTTCTCTCCGTTTATTTCTCTCTGTTTTCTTTTGCTTTGTCAGTCCTCTAAGGAGGGGGGTGGGGGCGTGGTCAAATATCAGGTACACACAGCGGGCGGGACTTCCTGTGTGGGGGAAAAATGACATTAAATAGAGAGGTATAGACAGACAGACAGAAAAGAGAGAGAGAGAGAGAGAGAGAGAGAGAGAGAGAGAGAGAGAGAGAGAGAGAAGCAGACAGACAGACAGACAGATAGACAGACAGGAGAGAGAGAGAGATAAGTAGACAGAGACAGACAGACAGACAAACAGACAGACAGAAGAGAGAGATAAGCAGACAGACAGACAGATATGAGAGAGAGATAAGCAGACAGACAGACAGAAGAGAGAGATAAGCAGACTGACAGACAGACAGACAGAAGAGAGAGATAAGCAGACAGACGGACAGATATGAGAGAGAGATAAGCAGACAGACGGACAGATATGAGAGAGAGATAAGCAGACTGACAGACAGAAGAGAGAGATAAGCAGACAGACGGACAGATATGAGAGAGAGATAAGCAGACAGACAGACAGAAGAGAGAGATAAGCAGACTGACAGACAGACAGACAGAAGAGAGAGATAAGCAGACAGACGGACAGATATGAGAGAGAGATAAGCAGACAGACAGACAGACCCTCCCCTCCAGATTCTCAATAATTCTCGGTGCACAGCGACTGTTTCTTGTTGAAGAGAGCAAAAACGTGCTGACAATACAGCCAGCGTTAATAATATCAATACTAATACTGATAATAATATTAATACTACTACTAATAATGATAAAATAACGCATATTTCAGCACCACACGCGTCGCAACAATATCATTTAACTAACTGCATCACACACGAACACGTCTCTGTGTGTGTGTGTCAGTCTGTCTGTGTGTCTGTCCTCACTGTGTCTGTCTGTCTTTCTGTGTTTGTGTGTGTGTCTCTGTCTGTCTTTCTTTGTGTATTTGTGTGTGCGTGTCTGTCCTGTGTGTCTGTGATAGATGGATAGACAAACAGACAGACAGATAGATAGAGACAGATAGAGACGTAATATTCAAAGTTAACAGCTACAGTAATAACAGACATAGACAGACAGTAATAATACTAATCATTTAAAAAGTCAATCTTACTTTTTTGTAGAGCCGTATTCGATTAGAAATCTCCCCCCTCACCAAATTTTTTTTTTTTTTTTAAAACCAACACGTTATTTATTTATTTTTTTCTTCTTTTATCGCCTTCCAGATCTCCAATTAAAAACGTGACTCCTCGGGTTATAGATGCTCATATATAAATATGATACTGGTTTAAATGGTTTATTATGAAGGAGGCGCAGGGGAGGAATATTTTTTGGGGAGTGAAGATGAAAGACGCGCACGCTCTTGAACACTCTGCTGACGCGTTGATCAGACCCCCCCCCTCCCCTTCACCCGCCCCGTTTCTCACACTCCCTCCTTCCTCTCTCTCTCTCTCTCTCACACCCTCCCTGAGCGATCTGTTTAAATATGCATAATCTACAACTATCCCATCACGCTGTCTCCCCACCTCTCTCTCCTTTCCTCCCCCACTCTCCTTTTCTTCCCCATCACTGTCTCGATCGCTCTCTCTCTCCCCATTTCTCCTCCTCCTCCCCTCTCTATGCTAGTTTTGTTTTTTTAAAATTATTTAACAGCTAGACTCCCGTCCCTCCCCGCCCTCTCTCTCTCTCTCCATTTTAGAAATGCGTTTTCTTTATTTATCAGTTAGACCGCCGCTATTAACCCCGGTATGGTGTGTGCGCGTCTGCGCGTCTCTGGTCCATCTCTCTCTCAATGTTATTCTTCAGCAAGCTGGTCGTCATGTCAACAACAGATCCTGTCCATCGCTGCCGGACGCCAAAATAAAACGGGGGAGCCGACTGGTAACAAGCGGCAAATAACGATAAACCAGCACTACCACTAATAATAATAATAATAATAATAATAATAATAATAATGGTACTGGTGTTGTCATCACCGCAGTCCGGTTAGCATCACTCACAGTTAACCGACCCGTTCAAATAGAACTCTTGCAAACGGAAGCAAACGATTTTATGTCGAAACTGAACACGCAGAATATTGTATTGTCATGATGAGTTCTGTATGAGGAACGACTGCAGGAACACACACACACAAAGAAAGAGTTGAGTAGTTTATTTGCTAATTAAAAAAAAAATAGACGCCAAGTTTAAACACACACAAAAAAGCATTTTAGATACACAGCAGTAATTAAAAAAACAAATTATTGTAAGTAAAATGTATGTACAGCAGGAAGACGTGGAGCCAGTCAGTGAGCGATGGTGCTGAGGATATTTGCCTGAGGAGAGGAGAGAGAAGAAGACAGAGATTAAAACAATTTAGAAACTCCAGCTTCAACTAGAATCATCTTTCCAGGTAGGTTTTCTGCTCCAGCGGTTAGAGAAAAGGGGTCTTGATACCAGGAGGTTCAAATCCCGGCTCAGCCACTGACTCCCTGTGTGTGTGTGTGTGTGTGTGTGTGACCCTGAGCGAGTCACTTCACCTCCTTGTGCTCAGTCCTTCGGATGAGGCGTCAGACAAACGGCTTACCTTTAGAAAGGAAGTCAGCAGCTTTGCTGAAATGCCTTCTATTTTTTGTAAGTCTTCAACCTGCCAAACAAAAAAGTGTTAACATTTAGAAATGGTGCCTTAAAACTGAAGTTAGTAAACACAAAATGCACTGAAATAAACAGAATATTATTATTATTATTTATTTCTTAGCAGACGCCCTTATCCAGGGCGACTTACAATCGTAAGCAAAAATACATTTCAAGAATCACAGTACAAGTAATAATACAATTAAGAGCAAGATAAATTACAATGACTTTGGTTCAAGCAAGTACAAGTGTGACAAAATACGATTCAATAATACAGCAGATAACAGTGTCAGTGATAGTTACATCAGGATATGATTAAATACAAAATACTACAGATTAAATACACTTGTAAGAGACTACAGTACTCTAAAGTACAGGATTAAAACCTGTGTGAACGCCCCGTTGCTCTCCCTCCTCTCTCTCTCTCTGTGTACCTGTGTGAACGCCCCGTTGCTCTCCCTCCTCTCTCTCTCTCTGTACCTGTGTGAACGCCCCGTTGCTCTCCCTCCTCTCTCTCTCTCTGTGTACCTGTGTGAACGCCCCGTTGCTCTCTCTCTCTGTACCTGTGTGAACGCCCCTCTCCTCTCCTCTCTCTCTGTACCTGTGTGAACGCCCCTCTCCTCTCTCTCTGTACCTGTGTGAACGCCCCTCTCCTCTCCTCTCTCTGTACCTGTGTGAACGCCCCGTTGCTCTCCCTCCTCTCTGTACCTGTGTGAACGCCCCGTTGCTCTCCCTCCTCTCTGTACCTGTGTGAACGCCCCGTTGCTCTCCCTCCTCTCTGTACCTGTGTGAACGCCCCGTTGCTCTCCCTCCTCTCTGTACCTGTGTGAACGCCCCGTTGCTCTCCCTCCTCTCTGTACCTGTGTGAACGCCCCGTTGCTCTCCCTCCTCTCTGTACCTGTGTGAACGCCCCGTTGCTCTCCCTCCTCTCTGTACCTGTGTGAACGCCCTGTTGCTCTCCCTCCTCTCTGTACCTGTGTGAACGCCCCGTTGCTCTCCCTCCTCTCTGTACCTGTGTGAACGCCCTGTTGCTCTCCCTCCTCTCTGTACCTGTGTGAACGCCCCTCTCCTCTCCTCTCTCTCTGTGTACCTGTGTGAACGCCCCGTTGCTCTCCCTCCTCTCTGTACCTGTGTGAACGCCCCGTTGCTCTCCCTCCTCTCTGTACCTGTGTGAACGCCCCGTTGCTCTCCCTCCTCTGTACCTGTGTGAACGCCCCGTTGCTCTCCCTCCTCTCTGTACCTGTGTGAACGCCCTGTTGCTCTCCCTCCTCTCTGTACCTGTGTGAACGCCCCTCTCCTCTCCTCTCTCTCTGTGTACCTGTGTGAACGCCCCGTTGATTTCTCTCCAGCCTATGATCAGCTTTGCCTTCTTGTCTCCGATCCTCTGCAATCCCTTCAGCTCTTTCAGGGAGCCCGTGTTCAGGAGGCTGAGGATCCGATCCCGGGATTTCTGCAGGACCGAGGAGTCCAGACGAGTCTCCCAGTTCTCCCAGTTCTCCTTGCCTTCCGGAACGTGGGACTGGGAATGCAAAACAGGCAGAGACAAACACACACAGTTTTAATGAGACGGAAGATCATTGCAAACATACAGTAGGGTTAGAAGTAAAATACATATATATATATTTTTTCTGTTTCTAAGTGTCAGGTGTGTCTCCCTCTGATTGTGTTGAGAATGTGTTTCATTCTCTTGCACTCTTTGTATGACAGACTCTCCCCGTACCTCAGTTTTATATCAGCTAATCTGCGTCTGTCTCTCTTATAAAACGTACCTTCATCTTCGTTTGCTCAGCTTTGCAGCTCACGATAGCGTGTGTCAGGGGCTGCACTGGAAGCACTGAAAGAATAAAAAGACAATTAATTATAATACAGCGCTAGACCCTGATAGTGATGCGATCCAGCCCTCTGAAATGTCTTTATAATATACAGCGCTAGACCCTGATAGTGATGCGATCCAGCCCTCTGAAATGTCTTTATAATATACAGCACTAGACCCTGATAGTGATGCGATCCAGCCCTCTGAAATGTCTTTATAATATACAGCACTAGACCCTGATATCGATGCGATCCAGCCCTCTGAAATGTCTTTATAATATACAGCGCTAGACCCTGATAGTGATGCGATCCAGCCCTCTGAAATGTCTTTATAATATACAGCGCTAGACCCTGATATCGATGCGATCCAGCCCTCTGAAATGTCTTTATAAATATACAGCGCTAGACCCTGATATTGATGTGATCCAGCCCTCTGAAATGTCTTTATAATATACAGCACTAGACCCTGATATTGATGCGATCCAGCCCTCTGAAATGTCTTTATAATATACAGCACTAGACCCTGATATTGATGCGATCCAGCCCTCTGAAATGTCTTTATAATATACAGCGCTAGACCCTGATATCGATGCGATCCAGCCCTCTGAAATGTCTTTATAATATACAGCACTAGACCCTGATATTGATGCGATCCAGCCCTCTGAAATGTCTTTATAATATACAGCACTAGACCCTGATATTGATGCGATCCAGCCCTCTGAAATGTCTTTATAATATACAGCACTAGACCCTGATATCGATGCGATCCAGCCCTCTGAAATGTCTTTATAATATACAGCGCTAGACCCTGATAGTGATGCGATCCAGCCCTCTGAAATGTCTTTATAATATACAGCGCTAGACCCTGATAGTGATGCGATCCAGCCATCTGAAATGTCTTTATAATATACAGCGCTAGAACCCGATAGTGATGCGATCCAGCCCTCTGAAATGTCTTTATAATATACAGCGCTAGACCCTGATATTGATGCGATCCAGCCCTCTGAAATGTCTTCCTAACACACAGCACTAGAGCCTGATATTGATGCGATCCAGCCCTCTGAAATGTCTTCCTAACACACAGCACTAGACCCTGTTTTTGCTCTCTTACCTAGCAGTGGAGAGACGATGGCTTGCTGTTTCTTGGGCTTGGCCGTGCTGGTTTTGCGCAGCAGGGAGGGGTGCTTGTGGTTCATGAACAGGGTCTCGTCGCTGGGGGAGCTGGCACTGGGAAGACTGGGAGCAGCTGCTTTGCGGCTCTCTGCCAGCAGAGACTGGGCAGCCAAAGCCTGCTCCTCCAACTCCTTCTGTTTCTCTTTCAGCTTCTACGAGAGAGAGAGAGAGAGAGAGAGAGAGAGAGAGAGGAGAGAGAGAGGAAGACACACAGAGACAGAGAGAGAGCGAGAGAGAGGGAGAGAGAGAGAGACACAGAGAGAGCGAGAGAGATAGGGTGAGGAGAGAGAGCGAGAGAGAGAGAGATGTTTGCATTTAACTATTCAGAGTCCTAAATAGGAATTGTATATTGCGTTAACATAAAATAAATTACTACGCCCGTAGATAAGGGTATATCTATTAATCTCTATCTATATCTTTCTTTCTATCTATCAGCATGTGATAGATTTTACCTTGATCTCCTGTCTGCTCTCTTGCACAGTCCTGAGCAGATTCAGCCTGTCTTTCTCTGGAGTTCCCATCATCAGCTTCTCCAGGGTGAGAAGCCTCTCAAGCACAGAGGGGTCACACACCTCCACGGGGGGGCTGCAGAGAGAGAGAGAGAGAGAGAGAGAGAGAGAGAGAGAGAGAGAGAGAGAGAGAGAGAGAGATCCAAGTCATTGCTGGAGCCACAGTCCAGTATAATATATAAAACTATGGCTATTGAAACTCAGGGGGGCTGTCTGAATCATTGCTGGAGCCACAGTCCAGGGTTAGGGTTATATCATGCAGATCTCCACGCTGAGTCCACAGTAACTTTGCATAATCCCATTGTAACGATGTGTAAACTCCCAGGTATTCACTAAGTGACCACAGTGTGAATACACAGCACTCAGAGACACTCTGGAGAGGATTACTAACGGAGAAGGTTTAAGTGTAATATAATTGACCCCCGGTTGAACGGAGAGGGATTATCAACATTATTATATATTATTATTAGTATTATCTTTTGTCCCGACCTGCGCGCTGTAGGAGAGACGTCAGTCATCTGAGCGGGGCGGTCATGTGACTCCTTGGCTCTCTTCTTGGGGGCGTTTTCACTTTGAGCGCTTTCCTCTCTCTGCCTCTTCAGAGCTGAGAGAGAGAGAGAGAGAGGCAGACACAGAGAGAGAGAGAGGCAGGCAGACACAGAGAGAGAGAGGCAGGCAGACACAGAGAGAGAGAGGCAGGCAGACACAGAGAGAGAGAGGCAGGCAGACACAGAGAGAGAGAGGCAGACACAGAGAGAGTGTGAGTTTAGTTTGACTTTAGTTTCTTAAACAGTTGAAGAATTCAAAGTTAGAGTAGTTAACTTGAAATCTCCCAACGTCTAATTAGGCAAATGATCAGTTCAATTAAGAAAGGTCTGGTTAAGTAACTAAGAGCCTGGTTGGAATGAAAACCAGCAGACACAGGAGGTCCCCCCGGGATCGAGGGTTTGAGGTGCCCTGCTCCCGTCGCCCCTCCCCTGTTCCCCTCACCGGCAGCCTGCAGGGTCTCTCTGGTGAAAGGCTTGTTCACGACCTGCTTGGATTTGGCAGCGAAATTGAGGGCGGTCAGGGTGTCAAAGTAATACTTCTGTTCCGGGGCGATGTTGGTGATCATCACACTGTGAGCCGAGCCACCCAGAGAATCCTGCAATCAAAAACACAGAGCCTGTAAACCTCACAACACTCCACTAGAGGGAACCCTGCAATCAAACACACAGAGCCTGTAAACCTCACAGCTCTCCACTAGAGGGAACCCTGCAATCAAAACACACAGAGCCTGTAAACCTCACAACTCTCCACTAGAGGGAACCCTGCAGTCACAAACACAGCTTGATTTGACTCTTACAGGTATCCGTAGTCACCTGTTTTTTTTTTTGCAATTGCTCCATCTTGATCAATCTGGTAGTAAAACCTGGAATGGGTGACACTGCTGTGCAATAGGAGTCCGATTCCCATCCCTGCAACAGCTTATATAATGAAGTCTGTGCCTCTCTCTGGTTTACCTGGAGCAGTCTGGTGAGCTTGCTGTCTCTGTAAGGCACCCTGGCCAGACCCTGGTTCAGGGAGTCGACCACCTTGCTCAGCACGAACAGGGAGGAGTTGATGGCCCCGCTCTCCTTCAGCCGGATCCCCTGGTTCCCGGTCCGCCTGTTATCCTCCGAGCCAGCCAGGTCGATCAGGTAGAGTTTCCCGGTGAGCTGCCTGAAGGGATGAGAGCGCTGGGACTTGACTACCTGAGAGAGAGAGAGGAGAGAGGAGAGAGGGGAGTATTAGAGACACACACAGAGGGAGGGAGAGAGGAGAGAGAGAGAGAGAGAGAGAGAATATTAGAGACACGCGCAAGGGAGTGTTGAGACTTAGAGAGATAATGTAGTCATGCCAATAAATCAAAGAACCTACAAAATGATAAACATACAAAAATAAAAAAAAGTCTACCGGAAGCCATAATACAGAGAGGATTTCAGGTTAGACTTTGAAATGTCACATTTTTTAATTGGTCAGTTTTTCATTAAGTATCTGAAAAACTACTAAGCGCTCTATGTATGCTCTGTATGTTAATGTAACATTATTCAACAGCTTTCACTGGACTCTATGAAGCTGAGGGAGTTCATTCTATATAGTGCGCTGTGGGGGCTGTAGTCTCGCTCACCCTGATCACCAGCACCGTGTGGCTCCGGCTGGACCGCGTGTTTAGTTTGGTGCTGGCCACGGTCCGGTTCTGGCTGGCGGGCAGGAAGTGGCTCTCGAACTCTGAGAAGGAGCCGATGGCTCGCTGGGTCAGGCCCGGGATCAGGATGTTCTTGTCTTTATCCTCCCGGATCGGGAGGTCCAGGTCCCGGGGCTCGAGCAGGTCCAAAACCTGGAGAGGAAAAAAATGCATCAGAGCAGCTCAGAAGTGTGTCAAAACTGGTATATTACATATAGTCACAGAAGCTGAAATTAAACTTGAATAGTGAATCAAAGCATCTTTCAGCAGGGTTAGAAACTCACACTCACCCAGTCCTGGGGCTCAGAGCTCCCCTCAATGAAGTCTAGTATTATTATTAATATTGAAATGATCAGGAGCCAGGAGTTTGAGCAGGGTTACAAACTCACACTAGCCCTGCTGCTGCACCCACTCCTGGGGTTCAGTTCATATCCCAACCCTTTTCCTTGTTCAGGTATTTTATTGAGATGGCCAGGCTGTGCCACGCACACACACCTTCTCGTTGTAGATCTCCAGGTAGGACATGCTCACGCTGTGCTCCCAGTCCTGGCTGGCTGGCAGGCTGCTCTGCTCCCTCACCATCTGGAACACGTCCCTCACAGCCCTGGGGATCACTCCCGGCTCCTCTGCTCCGCCCAGCATGGTGTGAGTCTTACCTGAGAGACACACAGAGATCACTCACACACACACACAGTCCGAGTGAAGAAACAGCTGCTTAGGTTTGTGTGGGTCGCATCTCTCCAGAGTCAAACCCAAGCAGCTGTTTCTTCACTTGTTTCACTCTGAACGGGTAAATCAGTCCCTGATCCACACCAGCGACCCTGGAGCGAGACAGAGACACAGACAGAGAGACAGAGAGAGACCGGTCCGGGCGGCGCTACTGGACTCACCTGCCCCTGTCGGCCCGTATGCAAAGACGCTGGCGTTCTGGCCGGACAGCAGGTGAGACAGAACCGGCTTCACAGAGCCTGTGTACACCTCCTGCTGAGAGGAGCGCTC
>NW_026708473.1:0-27500 GCF_902713425.1 Acipenser ruthenus | reverse complement strand
TAGCCATAGTTTTATATATTATACTGGACTGTGGCTCCAGCAATGATTCAGACAGTCCCCCCTGAGTTTCAATAGCCATAGTTTTATATATTATACTGGACTGTGGCTCCAGCAATGATTCAGACAGCCCCTCTGAGTTTCAATAGCCATAGTTTTATATATTATACTGGACTGTGGCTCCAGCAATGATTCAGACAGTCCCCCTGAGTTTCAATAGCCATAGTTTTATATATTATACTGGACTGTGGCTCCAGCAATGATTCAGACACTCCCCCTGAGTTTCAATAGCCATAGTTTTATATATTATACTGGACTGTGGCTCCAGCAATGATTCAGACAGTCCCCCCTGAGTTTCAATAGCCATAGTTTTATATATTATACTGGACTGTGGCTCCAGCAATGATTCAGACAGCCCCCCTGAGTTTCAATAGCCATAGTTTTATATATTATACTGGACTGTGGCTCCAGCAATGATTCAGACAGTCCCCCTGAGTTTCAATAGCCATAGTTTTATATATTATACTGGACTGTGGCTCCAGCAATGATTCAGACAGTCCCCTTGAGTTTCAATAGCCATAGTTTTATATATTATACTGGACTGTGGCTCCAGCAATGATTCAGACAGCCCCTCTAGAGTTTCAATAGCCATAGTTTTATATATTATACTGGACTGTGGCTCCAGCAATGATTCAGACAGTCCCCCTGAGTTTCAATAGTCATAGTTTTATATATTATACTGGACTGTGGCTCCAGCAATGATTCAGACAGTCCCCCTGAGTTTCAATAGCCATAGTTTTATATATTATACTGGACTGTGGCTCCAGCAATGATTCAGACAGTCCCACCTGAGTTTCAATAGCTATAGTTTTATATATTATACTGGACTGTGGCTCCAGCAATAATTCAGACAGCCCCCCTGAGTTTCAATAGCCATAGTTTTATATATTATACTGGACTGTGGCTCCAGCAATGATTCAGACAGCCCCCCTGAGTTTCAATAGCCATAGTTTTATATATTATACTGGACTGTGGCTCCAGCAATGATTCAGACAGCCCCCCTGAGTTTCAATAGCCATAGTTTTATATATTATACTGGACTGTGGCTCCAGCAATGATTCAGACAGCCCCCCTGAGTTTCAATAGCCATAGTTTTATATATTATACTGGATTGTGGCTCCAGCAATGATTCAGACAGTCCCCCTGAGTTTCAATAGCCATCGTTTTATATATTATACTGGACTGTGGCTCCAGCAATGATTCAGACAGCCCCTCTAGAGTTTCAATAGCCATAGTTTTATATATTATACTGGACTGTGGCTCCAGCAATGATTCAGACAGTCCCCCTGAGTTTCAATAGTCATAGTTTTATATATTATACTGGACTGTGGCTCCAGCAATGATTCAGACAGTCCCCCTGAGTTTCAATAGCCATAGTTTTATATATTATACTGGACTGTGGCTCCAGCAATGATTCAGACAGTCCCCCTGAGTTTCAATAGCCATAGTTTTATATATTATACTGGACTGTGGCTCCAGCAATGATTCAGACACTCCCCCTGAGTTTCAATAGCCATAGTTTTATATATTATACTGGACTGTGGCTCCAGCAATGATTCAGACACTCCCCCTGAGTTTCAGTAGCCATAGTTTTATATATTATACTGGACTGTGGCTCCAGAAATTATTCAGACAGCCCCTCTGAGTTTCAATAGCCATAGTTTTATATATTATACTGGACTGTGGCTCCAGCAATGATTCAGACAGCCCCCCTGAGTTTCAATAGCCATAGTTTTATATATTATACTGGACTGTGGCTCCAGCAATGATTCAGACAGCCCCTCTGAGTTTCAATAGCCATAGTTTTATATATTATACTGGACTGTGGCTCCAGCAATGATTCAGACACTCCCCCTGAGTTTCAATAGCCATAGTTTTATATATTATACTGGACTGTGGCTCCAGCAATGATTCAGACACTCCCCCTGAGTTTCAGTAGCCATAGTTTTATATATTATACTGGACTGTGGCTCCAGAAATTATTCAGACAGCCCCTCTGAGTTTCAATAGCCATAGTTTTATATATTATACTGGACTGTGGCTCTAGCAATGATTCAGATAGCCCCCCTGAGTTTCAATAGCCATAGTTTTATATATTATACTGGACTGTGGCTCCAGCAATGATTCAGACAGCCCCTCTGAGTTTCAATAGCCATTGTTTTATATATTATACTGGACTGTGGCTCCTGCAATGATTCAGACACTCCCCCTAAGTTTCAATAGCCATAGTTTTATATATTATACTGGACTGTGGCTCCAGCAATGACCCAGATCTTTCTCTCCTCTCTCCTCTCCTCTGTCTCTCTCTCCTCTCCTCTGTCTCTCTCTCCTCTCTCCTCTGTCTCTCTCTCCTCTCTCCTCTGTCTCTCTCGCTCCTCACTGTGCAGTTTCCAGTCTCTTCTTGCGCTCGGCTGTGTCGATGGCTGCAATGTTTCGCGACGCTGTGACCAGGTGAAGGAGGCTGATGACGAGTTTCAGAACCGCGATCGGAACGCTCAGCCAGAACACACACCGGAATAATCCGGCCGGCAGGAATCCCACTGAGAGAGGGGGGGGGGGGGAGAGGGAGAGAGAGAGAGAGAGAGAGAGAGAGAGAGAGAGAGAGAGAGAGAGAGAGAAAGAAAGAGGGGGAGAGAGGGAGGGGGGGAGAGAGAGAGAGAGATGAAGGGATTGGATTGCAATGCATTGTATTGAACTGAACTACATGATAGTATAAAGCACTGTGTTGTATTGCAGTGTGCTGTATTGCAGTGCGCTGTATTGCAGTGTGCTGTATTGCAGTGCGCTGTACTGCAGTGTGCTGTATTGCAGTGCGCTGTACTGTAGTGCGCTGTATTGCAGTGCGCTGTATTGCAGTGTGCTGTACTGCAGTGTGCTGAATTGCAGTGCGCTGTATTGCAGTGTGCTGTACTGCAGTGCGCTGTATTGCAGTGCGCTGTATTGCAGTGCGCTGTATTGCAGTGTGCTGTACTGCAGTGTGCTGTACTGCAGTGCGCTGTACTGCAGTGCGCTGTATTGCAGTGTGCTGTACTGCAGTGTGCTGTACTGCAGTGCGCTGTACTGCAGTGCGCTGTATTGCAGTGCACTGTATTGTAGTGCGCTGTACTGCAGTGCGCTGTATTGCAGTGTGCTGTATTGTAGTGCGCTGTATTGCAGTGCGCTGTATTGCAGTGTGCTGTACTGCAGTGCGCTGTATTGCAGTGTGTTGTACTGCAGTGCGCTGTATTGCAGTGCGCTGTATTGCAGTGCGCTGTATTGCAGTGCGCTGCACTGTGCCTCACTTCTTGGGCCCTCATAGAAGCTCAGCAGGTACAGCATGCAGTAGAAGAGCTCGTTGCCGACGCACATCAGAGACAGAACGGGCTACCAGAGAGAGAGAGACATGAGAGAGGGGGTGAGGGGGAGGAGGAGGAGGGGAGGAGGGGGGGGGTGGGGGTGAGGGGGGGGGGGGGGGTTGGGGTTTTGGGGTGGGGGGTTGTTTTGTACCCGGGATGTGTAGTAGAGTCTCAGCAGCAGATTCCCGGACAGATCAATGGTCTTGTGACTGGAGCTTCCTTTCATCATGGAGCTGAGGAGAGAGGGGGAGAGAGGGGAGGGGAGAGGGGGAGAGGGGGGATAGGGGGAAGAGGAGAGAGGGGGAGAGAGGGGGGAGGAGGAGAGATCTGTGTTAATGATGTCAGTGTGATAAAGTCAGACAGACAGACACACACAAACACACAGCAGTCTCGTACCTGTGCAGGTGTATCCAGTGGCTGGCCACGTCGATGGTCATGCTGAGCTGGAAGAGCATGGTGCATTGTGGGTAGAGCATGGACAGGTTGACCAGCAGGCACATGGTGGCACAGCGGTCAGTCAGCATGTCCAGCATCGCCCCGAACTGCGTCTCTGAAAGAGGAAACGCAGAGCCATTAGAAACTGCAGGACTACAACCCCCACAACGCATCACTGCCAGGAGACTACAGCCCCCACGATGCACTGCGACCATGCGACTACAGCCCCCACAATGCAGCAGCATGTCCAGCATCACCCCGAACTGGGTCTCAGAGAGGAAATAAAGAGCCATTAGAAACTGCAGGACTACAACACCCACAATGCACCGCGACCAGGACACTACAGCCCCCACAATGCAGCAGCATGTCCAGCATCACCCCGAACTGGGTCTCTGAGTGAGGAAATATAGAGCCATTAGAAACTACAGGACTACAACCCCCACAATGCATCACTGCTCAGAGACTACATCCCCCACAATGCACCGCGACCAGGAGACTGTAGTCCCCCACAATGCACCGCAACCAGGAGACTACAACCCCCACAACGCATCACTGCCAGGAGACTGCAATCCCCCACAATGCACCGCGACCAGGAGACTACAGCCCCCACAATGCAGCAGCATGTCCAGCATCATCCCCAAACTGGGTCTCTGAGAGAGGAAATAAAGAGCCATTAGAAACTGCAGGACTACAACACCCACAATGCACCGCGACCAGGAGACTACAGCCCCCACAATGCAGCAGCATGTCCAGCATCATCCCCAAACTGGGTCTCTGAGTGAGGAAATATAGAGCCATTAGAAACTACAGGACTACAACCCCCACAACGCATCACTGCCAGGAGACTACAGCCCCCACAATGCACCGTGACCAGGAGACTACAGCCCCCACAATGCAGCAGCATGTCCAGCATCATCCCCAAACTGGGTCTCGGAGAGGAAATACAGAGCGATTGGAAAGTACAAGACTGAAGCTCCCAGAATGCCTCACTGCCAGGCGGGGACTCTGACCTTGGTGCAGCCGGCGGGCAGCGTACCCGTCCAGGTCATCCAGCACTGTGCTCAGCAGGTAGAAGGCCGAGGCGAGCAGGGGGCTGCTGGGCATGAAATACAACGAGACGACAGCGAAGAGGATCCGAACATAACCTGGGAGAGAGAGGGGAGAGGGGAGAGAGAGCGGGGAGAGAGGGGGAGAAGGGGGAGAGAGGGGAGGAGAAAGAGAGAGGGAGGATAGGGAGAGCGGGGAGAGGGGAGAGAGAGGGGAGAGGGGAGAGAAGGGGGAGAGAGGGGAGAGAGAGGGGAGAGGGGAGGAGAGGGGAGAGGGGAGAGAAGGGGGAGAGGGGAGGAGAGGGGAGAGGGGAGAGAGAGGGGAGAGGGGAGAGAGAGGAGGATAGGGAGAGCGGGGAGAGGGGAGAGAAGGGGGAGAGGGGAGGGGAGAGGGGGAGGGAGGGAGAGCGGGGAGAGAAGGGGGAGAGGGGAGAGAAGGGGGAGAGAGGGGGAGAGAGGGAGAGCGGGGAGAGAAGGGGGAGAGAGGGGGAGAAGGGGGAGAGGGGAGAGAGGGAGAGCGGGGAGAGAAGGGGGAGAGGGGGGAGAGGGGAGGGGGAGAGAGAGGGGAGAGAAGGGGGAGAGAGGAGGATAGGGAGAGCGGGGAGAGGGGAGAGAAGGGGGAGAGAGGGGGAGAGAGGGGAGAGAAGGGGGAGAGAGGAGGATAGGGAGAGCGGGGAGAGGGGAGAGAAGGGGGAGAGGGGAGGGGAGAGGGGGAGGGAGGGAGAGCGGGGAGAGAAGGGGGAGAGGGGAGAGAAGGGGGAGAGAGGGGGAGAGAGGGAGAGCGGGGAGAGAAGGGGGAGAGAGGGGGAGAAGGGGGAGAGGGGAGAGAGGGAGAGCGGGGAGAGAAGGGGGAGAGGGGAGAGAAGGGGGAGAGGGGAGGGGGAGAGAGAGGGGAGAGAAGGGGGAGAGAGGAGGATAGGGAGAGCGGGGAGAGGGGAGAGAAGGGGGAGAGAGGGGGAGAGAGGGGAGAGAAGGGGGAGAGAGGAGGATAGGGAGAGCGGGGAGAGGGGAGAGAAGGGGGAGAGAGGGGGAGAGAGAGGAGGAGAAAGAGAGAGGGAGGATAGGGAGAGCGGGGAGAGGGGAGAGAAGGGGGAGAGGGGAGGGGAGAGGGGGAGGGAGGGAGAGCGGGGAGAGAAGGGGGAGAGGGGAGAGAAGGGGGAGAGAGGGGGAGAGAGGGAGAGCGGGGAGAGAAGGGGGAGAGAGGGGGAGAAGGGGGAGAGGGGAGAGAGGGAGAGCGGGGAGAGAAGGGGGAGAGGGGAGAGAAGGGGGAGAGGGGAGGGGGAGAGAGAGGGGAGAGAAGGGGGAGAGAGGAGGATAGGGAGAGCGGGGAGAGGGGAGAGAAGGGGGAGAGAGGGGGAGAGAGGGGAGAGAAGGGGGAGAGGGGAGGGGAGGGGAGGAGAAAGAGAGAGGGAGGATAGGGAGAGCGGGGAGAGGGGAGAGAGAGGGGAGAGGGGGAGAGAGAGGGGAGAGGGGAGAGAAGGGGGAGAGGGGAGGGGAGGGGGGGGAGAGGGGGAGAGAGGGGAGGAGAAAGAGAGAGGGAGGATAGGGAGAGCGGGGAGAGGGGAGAGAGAGGGGAGAGGGGGAGAGAGAGGGGAGAGGGGAGAGAAGGGGGAGAGGGGAGGGGAGGGGAGAGAAGGGGGAGAGAGGGGAGAGAGGGGAGGAGAAAGAGAGAGGGAGGATAGGGAGAGCGGGGAGAGGGGAGAGGGGGAGAGAGGGGAGGAGAAAGAGAGAGGGAGGATAGGGAGAGCGGGGAGAGGGGAGAGAGAGGGGAGAGGGGAGAGAAGGGAGGAGAAAGAGAGAGGGAGGATAGGGAGAGCGGGGAGAGAAGGGGGAGGAGAAAGAGAGAGGGAGGTTAGGGAGAGCGGGGAGGAGAAAGAGAGAGGGAGAGGGGGAGGAGAGAGAGGAGGATAGGTAACTGAGCAATTATATAACACGCCCACATATACAGAAACTATAGAGAGAGAGACAGAGATACAGATTATAAATATATATATATGGCTGAGGTGGGGTTTGAACCGGGGACCTCCTGGTTACAAGCCCTTTTCTTTAACCACTGGACCACACAGCCTCCTAGGAACTGCAGGACTACAACCCCCACAACACATCACTGCCAGGAGACTACAGCCCCCACAATGCACCGCGACCAGGATGCAATGTATATATACACACGTGCTGTATAATTGCTTTGGCAACACCTGCTCTTATAAGTCATGCCAATAAAGCACCATTGAATTGAATTGAGAGAGAGAGAGATTTTTACACGTTATTTTTTACACACAATTTTATACAGTTGGGTTTTTACTGGAGCAATCTAGGTAAAGTACCTTGCTCAAGGGTACAGCAGCAGTGTCCCCCCCACCTGGGATTGAACCCACGACCCTCCGGTCAAGAGTCCAGAGCCCTGACCACTACTCCACACCGCTGCCCTGGGAATGCGATACTTTGTAACGTGACATTTTGTAACAACTGCAAGTCGCCCTGGATACGCTGTTTGCATCGCATCGCTGTGCGGGTGGGGGATGAGAGAAGCGGAACGGGGCGTTGCGTGTGCCGAGAAAAGGCTGACAACTTCCAACTGAGCTGAGAAGGCACTAGAAATTGAAAAAAAAAAAACCCACCAGTAAACAATATGCCCAACATGGCACCGGACGTGCTAGCGACGCACGTTGCTGGGTGGCGATTTAAACCACCTCTTCAGACAGCACCTGTAGAAACTCCTCTGTTTTTCCCTCTGGACACTTTATCACCCTTCCTTAAATGCGCTTTACTTGCTCTTATCTGCTCCCTATTTTACTGCATTTAATCCTGTACTTCAGAGTACTGTAATCTGCCAAATGTTTAATCTGTAGTATTTTGTATTTAATCATATCCTGGTGTAACTATTATCTGCTGTATTATTGAATTGTATTTTGTCACACTTGTACTTGCTTGAACCAAAGTCATTGTATTTATCTTGCTCTTAATTGTATTATTACTTGTACTGTGATTCTTGAAATGTATTTGCTTACGATTGTAAGTCGCCCTGGATAAGGGCGTCTGCTAAGAAATAAATAATAATAATAATATATAATATATATATATATATAATAACTTCTACACGAGCTGGGCATCAGCGCTTCCTGGTTAGGGCGACACCGCACTGCGCAGCTAGATTACTGAAATTATACCTGCTTGAGTTAAAAGTGAAACTGCGACAGAAAGACAGCAGTACCCGAGAGCTTTAGCAACTATACAACATCACTGAATACAGTTAAGAGCGCCATCTTGTGTGATTATTGAACAGTAAGCACGAGAAACGGCATTTTATAATAATATGGCCACGCTATGAATTGCCAAAATAAATTTTATGCGCATTTTTTTTTCACAATCCCGGCGGTCTAGAAACGAGTTCGGGATCGATTGCTCGACAGCGATCAACGACACCTAATTTAGGGGTTCCGCAGCAATGCGCTTTGGTAATAATAATAATAATAATAATAATAATAATAATAATAATAATAATAATAATACAGTAAAGAAAACAAATACACACACTTGTCAGTGTATCTTACAAACACATGTGTATGCATAATAATCTATGTTACTATCTTTTTTAAAAAAATCAATATTTTTGTATTTATTTCTGTTTATTGTATTGTCTTTGAAATGAAGAAAAATATAATTCACGCAAAAATAAATTAAATAGGCACCCGTCAACAATGCCATCAATTAAAACGAGGCAAACCCCCCCCCCCACACTTTTATTGTAATAAATTAATAGATTTAAAAAAATCGTCTTACCGATCAAGTTGGGCACAAAAAGGAAAATGCTGACGTCTTTCATTTTTTGGAATTATTTGCGGAATGAGCGACAGGGGCTAAAGGCAATAATTCAAAACAATAAATAAAGTTTTAAAAAAAATAAAAACACACACCCAGAGAGTAACGATGGTTAAAATGTGCGTATCCTCCTTCGGATAATCGGAGAACATCTACAAAATGATGACACGGTCCCTTTAACCGGCCTGGGTGACGTCACTGAAGCCCGCATGGAGGTGGGAGTGAACCATTGCAGGCAGCATAGGGGTGAACAATAATTGTCCTTTACGTTAAATCTTTTTTCTTTTTGATCTCATAACAAACTAAATGGCTGAAATAGCGATAATTTCTGTTAATGTGTTATTATAAACTTAAATAAGTCTTACTTTAGCATCCTGACAACCTAAAATCATAGTTGGTCGCTAATTCGATTCCTTGCCGAAATAGACCCGAACTCTCCATAGCTGTCACACAGATATCTTTACCTTTAATAAAACTCGCTATGAATTCGTTAATTCATAATTTGGGTTTTAATATAATTTTAGGATCAACTGCGAAGAAAATTACTTCCTTAGCAACGGCTTTCGGTGGACGGTCCCCTTGACAACCGGGCCGAGCGACGTTTTAAAATTAAAATAGTGATAAAATGGACGAATTTGTGTGAAATCTGTAATATCACAACTGTGGTGTTAATGTGTTGCTTGAAAAGTATGTCGTTTTCTACGCTTATAATCACATTTTAACATTTTTACCAGCGAGGAAACGCTTTTGACAGCCGGGCAACACGATTACGATTGAACACCAGGGGTGTTTACTAATTGTAAAATTGTCAAAATAGGCACATTTTAAAACTACAACCGCAGGCTATTTACTTGTAAAAAAACCCCAATAATATTGATATATTATTGTATCCTTTGGTGGTTCGCGTTGTTATTTTAAAACTTTAGTTAAAAAAAATAACACTCCCTATACTCCCGGTTTTTGGTTCGTCCCAAAGGCGATGACGTTTTGTTTGTTTGTTTGTTTTCATCCTTGACCATGACACGCTGGAGTGACCAATCAATCACCTAATTAGTGAGGCAGCTGATTAGACGCTGGATAGGGAGCGATTTCAGCTGTTGAATTGCAAGCTTGAATACAAGCAATATAGAAAATCGTAAAGACAGTTCAGAGGGCTGGATCGCATCACTATCAGGGTCTAGTGCTGTATATTATAAAGACATTTCAGAGTGCTGGATCGCATCAATATCAGGGTCTAGCGCTGTATATTATAAAGACATTTCAGAGGGCTGGATCGCATCACTATCAGGGTCTAGTGCTGTATATTATAAAGACATTTCAGAGTGCTGGATCGCATCAATATCAGGGTCTAGCGCTGTATATTATAAAGACATTTCAGAGTGCTGGATCGCATCAATATCAGGGTCTAGCGCTGTATATTATAAAGACATTTCAGAGGGCTGGATCACATCAATATCAGGGTCTAGCGCTGTATATTATAAAGACATTTCAGAGGGCTGGATCGCATCACTATCAGGGTCTAGTGCTGTATATTATAAAGACATTTCAGAGGGCTGGATCGCATCAATATCAGGGTCTAGTGCTGTATATTATAAAGACATTTCAGAGGGCTGGATCGCATCAATATCAGGGTCTAGTGCTGTATATTATAAAGACATTTCAGAGGGCTGGATCGCATCAATATCAAGGTCTGCTATATATATATCAGTATAAAGACACTCAGAAAATAATTAATTACAACACAGTCACCATAGAATAGAAACAAAATCAATTCTTTACAAAAAAAGTAATACAACAGCTTTTAATAATTTATTATGCAAACATTTTCCAATTTATATAGTTATATAAAAAAAAAACACTAAAAAGTTCATTCAAGACTGTACAAAAAAAAAGTCGAAATTCTCCTCCGTTCTCCAAAAAAAAAAAAAAAAAACCCGATCTCAGTCGCTCTCCGCGTCGTCGCTGATGATTCCCCGCAGGTTCTCCCAGTCCGTCACCCTTCTCTTCCCCCCGGGTCCGTGGCTCCCGTTCTCCTGGTCCGACCCCGATTCGGACTCTGACTGCACGCACTTCCTGTAGTCCTCTCTAGGGGGCGACAGAGGGGCTCGGGGCGACGTGAAGGGGTCCCACACAGCTGCAGCCTTCCTCCGGGGGCGCCCTGAAATCAGACAGATGGAAACAGTCACAGCTATGTTAAGCCGGGTCCACATCTGAGCGATCACTTGTTCCACAAGGTTCCCGCGTCTACAAGATTCATTTTTTTTATGATAACTGAGGTGATTTTTTCAGCGTGTGTCTCTAAGCCTCTGTTTCAGTGTTTGAAGCTCAGGGTGCGTCTCCGAGCCTCTGTTTCAGTGTTTGAAGCTCAGGGTGCGTCTCCGAGCCTCTGTTTCAGTGTTTGAAGCTCAGGGTGCGTCTCCGAGCCTCTGTTTCAGTGTTTGAAGCTCAGGGTGCGTCTCCGAGCCTCTGTTTCAGTGTTTGAAGCTCAGGGTGCGTCTCAGAGCCTCTGTTTCAGTGTTTGAAGCTCAGGGTGTGTCTCAGAGCCTCTGTTTCAGTGTTTGAAGCTCAGGGTGTGTCTCCGAGCCTCTGTTTCAGTGTTTGAAGCTCAGGGTGCGTCTCAGAGCCTCTGTTTCAGTGTTTGAAGCTCAGGGTGCGTCTCAGAGTCTCTGTTTCAGTGTTTGAAGCTCAGGGTGCGTCTCAGAGTCTCTGTTTCATGGTTTGAAGCTCAGGGTGCGTCTCTGAGCCTCTGTTTCAGTGTTTGAAGCTCAGGGTGCGTCTCTGAGCCTCTGTTTCAGTGTTTGAAGCTCAGGGTGCGTCTCCGAGCCTCTGTTTCAGTGTTTGAAGCTCAGCGTGTGTCTCCGAGCCTCTGTTTCAGTGTTTGAAGCTCAGGGTGTGTCTCCGAGCCTCTGTTTCAGTGTTTGAAGCTCAGGGTGCGTCTCAGAGCCTCTGTTTCAGTGTTTGAAGCTCAGGGTGCGTCTCAGAGCCTCTGTTTCAGTGTTTGAAGCTCAGGGTGCGTCTCAGAGTCTCTGTTTCATGGTTTGAAGCTCAGGGTGTGTCTCAGAGTCTCTGTTTCATGGTTTGAAGCTCAGGGTGCGTCTCTGAGCCTCTGTTTCAGTGTTTGAAGCTCAGGGTGCGTCTCTGAGCCTCTGTTTCAGTGTTTGAAGCTCAGGGTGCGTCTCCGAGCCTCTGTTTCAGTGTTTGAAGCTCAGGGTGTGTCTCTAAGCCTCTGTTTCAGTGTTTGAAGCTCAGGGTGTGTCTCCGAGCCTCTGTTTGAAGCTCTTACCCGTTGCTTCGATGATGTTGCTCAGGTCCAGCGATGCCAGCTCTGCCTTCTCCTCGCGTCTCAGCTTTGCTCTCTTGCATTTCTCAAGAGATGGGTTCCCTGAACAGACACGAGACAAAAAATAAACACAACCAGACTCGCAACACAGAGACACACTCAGAAAGTCAGAAACAGACACACACACAAACAGCAGACATTTTTTTCACACAGACAGACACAGAGACAGACAGACACACACACAAACAGCAGACATTTTTTTCACACAGACAGACACAGAGACAGACAGACACACACACACACACACACACAGACAGTACAAACAAACAAAGACAGACAGACACACAAACAGTACAAACACACAGACACAGACGCACAGAGAAAGACAGACACACACACACACAGTACAAACACACAGACAGACACAGACACACACAGACAGTACAAACACAGACACACACACACAGACAGTACAAACACACACACACACTCAGACAGTACAAACACACACACACTCAGACAGACACACACACACTCAGACAGACACAGACAGACACACACACACACACAGACAGTACAAACACACACAGACAGACAGACAGACACAGACACACACACACACTCAGACAGACACACACAGACAGACAGACACACACACACACACACACAGTACAAACACACACAGACAGAGACACACACTCAGACAGACACACACACACAGACAGTACAAACACACACACACACACACTCAGACAGAGACACACACACAGACAGACAGACAGACAGACACACACACACACACACACGCACACACACGCTGCACCCCCTCTCTCTCACCCTGCACCCCCAGCTCCTCCAGCTCTCTCCTCAGCACCCCGATCTTGGCCTTGTTGGACCTGCACCCCTCAAACAGCCGCTTGTAGTTCCGGCGCACCCCGCACGCCACCACACAGCGCTTGAGACGGCGGATCGAGGGGTGCTCTTCCTCCCCGGCCTGGGGGGACCCCGACTTCTACACAGAGAGAGAGGGGGGGGGGGGGGGAGAGAGGAGAGAGGAGAGGGAGGAGAGGAGAGGAAGAGGAGGAGGAGGGGGAGAGAGCGGAGAGGGGAAGAGAGATGAGGGAGGGGGAAGGGGGGAGGGCGGAGAGGAGAGAGGAGGAGGAGAAGGGGGAGACAGCGGAGAGAGCAGAGGGGAGAGAGGAGGGAGAGAGAAAGGGGGAGAGGAGAGGGACAGAGAGAGAGTTAGGGTTCTACTGGAAGCCATAATAGCTGTATAGTGAGTATTTCATGTTAGATTTCAAAATGTCACATTTCTGTTAAGTATCTGGGAAAACTACAAAACGGTGTGCAATTCAATATGTTAACAAGGGAACATTATTCAGCAGCTTTCATTGGACTCTATGAAGCTGAGGGAGTTCATTCTATATAGAGGGGGTGCAATTCAATATGTTAACAAGGGAACATTATTCAGCAGCTTTCATTGGACTCTATGAAGCTGAGGGAGTTCATTCTATATAGAGGGTGTGCAATTCAATATGTTAACAAGGGAACATTATTCAGCAGCTTTCATTGGACTCTATGAAGCTGAGGGAGTTCATTCTATATAGAGGGGGTGCAATTCAAATGTTAACAAGGGAACATTATTCAGCAGCTTTCATTGGACTCTATGAAGCTGAGGGAGTTCATTCTATATAGAGGGGGTGCAATTCAATATGTTAACAAGGGAACATTATTCAGCAGCTTTCATTGGACTCTATGAAGCTGAGGGAGTTCATTCTATATAGAGGGGGTGCAATTCAATATGTTAACAAGGGAACATTATTCAGCAGCTTTCATTGGACTATGAAGCTGAGGGAGTTCATTCTATATAGAGGGTGTGCAATTCAATATGTTAACAAGGGAACATTATTCAGCAGCTTTCATTGGACTCTATGAAGCTGAGGGAGTTCATTCTATATAGAGGGTGTGCAATTCAATATGTTAACAAGGGAACATTATTCAGCAGCTTTCATTGGACTCTATGAAGCTGAGGGAGTTCATTCTATATAGAGGGGGTGTGATTCACTATTTCCTTGGCTTACCTTTCTCTTGCTCTGCTTCTCTCCCGCGGTGTTCTTTACTGGTTTGGCGTTCTTTACTGGTTTGGCGTTCTTGACTGGTTTGCGCTCGTCCTCGTCCAGAGAGGGGAGAGAGGAGTCATCGCTGGTGCTGCCCTGCTCCTCTTCCTCTTTCTCCTTCTCTCTCTCCGTTACTTCCATGTCGCTCTCCTCCTCCTCCTCCTCCTCTTCGCTCCCTCTCTCCTTTCCTTTCTTCCCTGGCTCTCCCTCGCTCTCTGATCCCTCGCTCTCTGCTTTCTCTCTTCCCTGCTTCTGTTTCGTTCCCATCTTTCTCTCGCCCCTCTCTCCCGGCGCTTTCTTTCTCTGCTGCTTTCTCGCTCCCTTCTTTTTCGCGGGTTCGGAGTCGCTCTCCTCCTCCTCACTTTCACTCCTCTGCTGTTTTGTTCCCTTCTTCGGCTCCTCTCTTTGGCTCCCCTTCTTTCTCGCTCCTCCCTTCTTTCTTTTCAGCCCCAGCTCTGCCTCGCTCTCTGATCCCTCGCTCTCTCTCTCCTCCTCCTCCTCGCTCTCTCGTTTCTTTGGCTGCCGTTTCCTTCCCTTGCTCTCTCTCTCCTCCTCGCTCTCTCTCTCCTCCTCCTCGCTCTCTCGTTTCTTTGGCTGCCGTTTCCTTCCCTTGCTCTCTCTCTCCTCCTCGTTCTCTCGTTTCTTTGGCTGCCGTTTCCTTCCCTTGCTCTCTCTCTCTTCCTCCTCACTCTCTGATCCCTCGCTCTCTCTCTCCTCCTCCTCCTTGCTCTCTCGTTTCTTTGGCTGCCGTTTCCTTCCCTTGCTCTCTCTCTCCTCCTCGTTCTCTCTCTCCTCCTCCTCGCTCTCTCGTTTCTTTGCCTGCCGTTTCCTTCCCTTGCTCTCTCTCTCTTCCTCCTCGCTCTCTGATCCCTCGCTCTCTCTCTCCTCCTCCTCGCTCTCTCGTTTCTTTGCCTGCCGTTTCCTTCCCTCGCTCCTCTCGGTTTCACTCTCCTCCGATTCCAAAACAGTTCTTTTTTTCTTTCCTTTCTTTCCCTCTCCTCCCTCACTCTCTCCAGACTCCTCTCTCTCCTCCTCCTCCTCCCCTCCCCGTTTCGTTCCTCTCTGTCTCTCGGGCCGGCTCTTTCCCTGCTTCCTCTCCTCCTCCTCTTCCTCTCCTCCTTCGGATCCCTCGCTCTCTCCTTTCCCTGGCCTCTCAATGCCAGAATCAGGAGAATCTAAAAATGAAAAAAAAAGAAATTCAAGTCCAGTTCCTTCGAAGGAAATAATATTTGAGATATCTTCATATTAATAATAATAATAATAATAATAATAATAATAATAATAATAATAATAATAATAGCAATCATTCAACTGTTTTCACGTGAAGCCAATTATTTATTTAACTAACTAATAAACAAACAAACAGTGACTTCAATGGGAGTGATCTGTTTCCAGTGTTGTGAGAAACTCATTTTAACAGAAGCCTGCCGACCTGCAATTCACATCAACGATGTGCTGGGACTGATTCTAAGGGACTGGGAAGCTACACAGAGACTTGATACCAGGAGGTTCAAATCCCGGCTCAGCCACTGACATCCCCCGTGTGTGTGTGTGTGTGTGTGTGTGTGTGTGTGTGTGTGTGTGTGTGTGTGAGACCCTGAGCAAGTCACTGAACCTCCTTGCTCTCCCTCTCCCCTCCCCCCCCCCCTCCCCTCTCCCTCCCCTCTCCCCTCTCCCTCCCCTCTCCCCTCTCCCCTCTCCCCCTCCTCCTCCCCTCTCCCTCTCCCTCTCCCCTCTCCCCCTCTCCCTCCCCTCTCCCCTCTCCCCTCTCCCCCTCCTCCTCCCCTCTCCCCCTCCTCCTCCCCTCTCCCTCTCCCTCTCCCCTCTCCCCCTCCTCCTCCCCTCTCCCTCTCCCCTCTCCCCTCTCCCCTCTCCCCTCTCCCCTCTCCCCCTCCTCCTCCCCTCTCCCTCTCCCCTCTCCCCTCTCCCCCTCCTCCTCCTCCTCCCCTCTCCCTCTCCTCCTCCCCTCTCCCCCTCCTCCTCCTCCCCTCTCCCTCTCCCCTCTCCCCTCTCCCCCTCCTCCTCCCCTCTCCCTCTCCCCTCCTCCTCCCCTCTCCCCCTCCTCCTCCCCTCTCCCCTCTCCCCCTCCTCCTCCCCCCTTCCCCCTCCTCTCTCTGCCGCCCCTCCCCTCCTCACAGACACACATGGAGCAGCAGTGTGGAGTAGTGGTTAGGGCTCTGGACTCTTGACCGGAGGGTCGTGGGTTCAATCCCTGGTAGGGGACACTGCTGCTGTACCCTTGAGCAAGGTACTTTACCTAGATTGCTCCAGTAAAAACCCAACTGTATAAATGGGGAATTGTATGTAAAAATAATGTGATATCTTGTAACAATTGTAAGTCGCCCTGGATAAGGGAGCGCCTGCTAAGAAATAAATAATAATAATAATAATAATGTAAACTTGACATTGTAAAGACACTGTATGGGTCGCTATACTTTCAGAATAAATATATATTTTCCCTGCTGTCAATGGCACGGGCCTTACTTGGGTTGATCAGATCCAGTCTTGTCTTTTTCTCTCTCCCTCCTCCTCCTCTCCCCTCCTCGCTGGACTCCCTCTTGCGCTTGGTTTTGGGGACCCCTTCCTGCCCTGGGGGGGTCCCCCCTGTCTTGGGACGCACCACTTTAAGAATAAGGGGTTCATCGTCGCTCGAATCGTTATCACTCTTCTGGGGGGGGATAAAACATCACTGATCAAAATTGCATGCTGGGAGCTGTAGTCCTAGCCCAGGGCTGCACAGATTCACTGTGTATCGAAGAACCGCGATGCTCTATACCCAGCATAGCGCGATGTAGTTGAAAAACTACAGCTCCCAGCAACCCTCACCGCTGACTCAGGCATGCTGGGAACTGTAGTCATAACCAGGCCTGTACACATTAACACGCAACAATGAATCATAATGTTTCATCAGTGACATTATAATTTATTTATTTTTTTTAAATCAGGACTGACATAAAACGTGACTTAATAATAATAATAATAATAATAATAATAATAACAATAACAATAATAATAATAATAGGTTTGATATCCGTTATATGAGGCTGTGTGGTCCAGTGGTTAAAGAAAAGGGCTTGTAACCAGGAGGTCCCCGGTTCAAATCCCACCTCAGCCACTGACTCATTGTGTGACCCTGAGCAAGTCACTTCACCTCCTTGTGCTCCGTCTTTCGGGTGAGACGTAGTTGTAAGTGACTCTGCAGCTGATGCATAGTTCACACACCCTAGTCTCTGTAAGTCGCCTTGGATAAAGGCGTCTGCTAAATAAACATAATAATAATAATAATAATAATAATAATAATAATAATATATGCAGATACAGCGTGGTGAGTTTCTGTGTAAACATTCATTTTACAGGATCGATATGAAGCACTTTTAAGCCCCGCCCCCTCACCTGCATTTTCAGCAGCTCCTCCTCGACTATTCGCTTGAGCCGCTGTCTGTCTTCCTTGCTCAGCGAATCAAGGCCGATGTGACGGAGGTATCTCTCACGGACGATGCAGTGCGTGATCGCACTGGAGAGGAAACCATAGAGAAAAATAAAGTACCGCTAATTAACACAGCGCTGGGAATCAGACTCCCGCTCCACAGCAGTGCGATCCAGTCCTGGTTTCACTAGGAGTTTAATAATAAGACACACCTGAGCTTGTTACCTAGACACACTGGGGGGCTGATCAAGCTGGTAGTAAAACCTGGAATGGATCACACTGCTGTGGAACAGGAGTCTGATTCCCATCCCTATAATAATAATAATGCTGGTTATCACAGGGATGGGAATCAGACTCCCGCTGCACAGCAGTGTGATCCAGTCCTGGTTTCACTAGGAGTTTAATAATAATAATAATAATAATAATAATAATAATAATAATACACGTGTCTTACCTACACACTGGGACGAACACTTATTAATTAATACATTTAAATATGGTACGAATTAGGAGATTTAATAATATATAACATCGTACTCTGTAACGTAAAATGATCCAAAATGACTCGTATGAAATATCCGTGAACTGCGTTACATTTCAATCAAGTTAAAAAACTGAACACGACGCCAGCCCTGAAAAATGTCATAATCAGTTTTAATTAAAGTCTTAATTAAGGCTTATCATTAGTATATCTCCTTTTCTTCAATCAAACGCGGTTAAACGGACGACGTGCGTGTAATAATAATAATAATAATAATAATAATGATGATACTAATATAACCTCCCCAACGCTCGCATCGTATAACTTCTCGGTCCTTGCTATATTTAACGTTTTGGGGTTTCATTTTAGTATTATTGATAAATTCGTATTTACCTCAGGTCCGGAGATCGTTTCAACTCCGCGGATACAAACTCCCGCGCCCTCTTCTCGTCCTCCATCGCTGATATTCAAAAACAACCAACCGAAACTTGGCGGGACCCCAGAACGTGCGCGCCCCCGAACGCCTCCCGTCGCAAAGCTGCGCGCACGCCCCCAAATGCATAAATTAATTAATTAATTAATTTAAAGTACTGAATCATATTATTACGGAAGAGGGACAGCATTTCTGTTT
Source organism: Acipenser ruthenus (assembly GCF_902713425.1). NCBI lineage: Eukaryota > Metazoa > Chordata > Actinopteri > Acipenseriformes > Acipenseridae > Acipenser > Acipenser ruthenus. The sequence goes on along the minus strand of NW_026708473.1, from coordinate 8,872 downwards.
CTAGACTAAGGAAATTCTGTTAAATACTGTCTTTTTTTATTTGAATTTTTTTTAAAAAGTAAAAAAAAGCTGTCACATTTAAGAAATAAAATAATAATAATAAAATAATTATGTATGTGACGACATCACGGGTTAAGATGTAGGTCTATTGGAATATTGAGGAATTTTACATTGACCAACATGGCCAGCAGTGTGGCGTAGTGGTTAGGGCTCTGGACTCTTGACCGGAGGGTTGTGGGTTCAATCCCAGGTGGGGGGACACTGCTGCTGTACCCTTGAGCAAGGTACTTTACCTAGATTGCTCCAGTAAAAACCCTACTGTATAAATGGGGAATTGTATGTAAAAATAATGTGATATCTGTATAATGTGAAATAATGTATAATGTGATATGTTGTAACAATTGTAAGTCGCCCTGGATAAGGGCGTCTGCTAAGAAATAAATAATAATAATAATAATAATAATGGCTGTGAGGGGGTGCCCGCTCCTGTGCGTAGTGTGTGTGTGTGTGTGTGTGTGTGTGTGTGTGTGTTTTATGTTGTATGTATATGTGGTGTGGGAGGCTGTGTGGTCCAATGGTTAAAGAGGTCCCCGGTTCAAATCCCACCTCAGCCACTGACTCACTGTGTGACCCTGAGCAAGTCACTTCACCTCCTTGTGCTCCGTCTTTCGGGTGAGATGTTGTTGTAAGTGACTCTGCAGCTGATGCATAGTTCACACACCCTAGTCTCTGTAAGTCGCCTTGGATAAAGGCGTCTGCTAAATAAACTAATAATAATAATAATAGTATACTGGTGCACAGATGATTAAAATGCATAGTTGTATTTGGACACATGCGTATCGGTATGCGAGTGCACAAATTAGTTCACGAGCTGGGATTCAAGTCTATGATTAATTAGTAATTGAATTTCGGTATAACAGAGGCACGTGACCGCCTGCAAGGCGCTCCCAGACCATAGAGTGAGATCTTTCGGTAGCAGAATCGTCACTTGAAACCCTCCCTCTCTCCTACGCAGTTTACGCAGTTTTTGCGCAGTATTTTGGGAGCAGCAGCAGGAGCGGTCGCAAGATCCCCGCTCGTCAGTCCGTGGTTTAATATAACAACACCGAAACGACCCGGGGCCGCGCTGACTGTCTTTCTTTGGAAAGAAAACACAGAAGCACGCACACGAGACACCGTATTGTTCTGGACTGGGAGTGAGATTCTGTTTAATATCTGAATCGAGGAGGAGGATGATGAGGATGAGGATGATGATCCAGTCCGATCTCTCCGCGGTGCTCCATGGCGCGGCTCGATGCTATCTTACCCGGAGCGTCTCTGAACACAAACTGGGGGGCATTTCAGTGGCAGCTGGCTGGCGGCCGGGTCACAGGACCCGCATCTCTTTATACAAGCCCGGGACAGACTATGGGGGACAGTCAGACCCGGTTAAAACACAAGAAGAACGCAACATGGCTGCTTTACTGAAGTATAGCGAGACAGTCGAGTTTTTGTGAATACAAAAAAAAAAAAACGTAGCGTGGAGATGTGACCCCCCCTAAATTCATAACCCGAATATTTGGCCAATATAGTCTGGGACGTATAGGTGCTCAGAAACGCAGAATCCGAAGCAACGCGCCGCATCGCTAATCGAGAGACAGGACTGTGGAATTCGGAAATAACTTTTTATACTTGGTAAGTTTGTTATTTGTTTTAATAAGATACATAGGCAATGCTGCATTTGTCGCTAAATGTTTTCATTCATTGCGTCTGTGTTTAACGCGTTTATCTGCTTTGTAAGGTTGTAAGGGAGAAGGGGGGGTGTGTTTAGAAAGTGCAAGATTTAATACAATATCAAATCCCAATTCAACTGAAGTTCTCTCTTCAATCACGTCTCTCTGTATTCGTTTTATTTAGTCATTAAATTCGTGTTTTTGTCTTGTAAATTAATATCTTGTAAACTTGAGTGAGGGAACGTTTTTATTGGCATTTTAACGACAGAAAAAACAACTTTTAAAGTCACTTTAATATGTATATAATTAATTTTTTCTGTGTTTCTTGACATTTCAATATATCTGCGATACGATATTTAAATTTGGATTTTTAATCACTTTTACCATTAGAAAATAACACTGAAAAGATGTATTTTATTTCAACGTGAAACACGTTTATTTTGGTAACCGCTTTGAAATGATTTACTATAAATTCAAGTTAACAGAAAAAAACAAACATTAAAGGTTCTTTGCACTGATGTAATAGGGGAACCTTTTTTGGTTGTTCAAAGAACCTTTTAAAATGCGCCCCCCCGGAGACTATTATTATTATTATTATTACGACTGTAAGTCGCCCTGGATAAGGGCGTCTGTTAAGAAATAAATAAATAAATAAATAAATAAATAATAATAATAATAATAATAATAATAATAATAATAACCACATATTAAAAAGGGTGACTTGCGTATTTGGGGCTGTGGGACGACAAAAACAACTTTCAAGTCAGTTTAAATAAATGAAATATATACATTTTTTTATGATTTTTGAAATGTTGACGCTGTTTCTGTGTCTCTGACCTCTTTGTTTTTCTCCTGTCCAGCCCCTGTTTTGAAGAGCAGGACCAACACCAGGATGAAGATGCATTTCAGTGGATCTCATCTCAGGCTTGTGTCCTCTGGTCACTCCTCCTCCTGTGTGCCGGGGCGGTCAGCAGTGGGTCAGTGCAGGTCCCGACCTCCGTGACCTGTCCCGAGGGGCAGGACTGTATCCTGAACTGCACGTTGCTCTACACCGCTGAACGGAGGGACGAGAACCCTGGGGTGACCTGGAGACAAGCGGAAACTGCCCACATCGTACACAGGAGCTTCAACAGCACAGCCAGGCTCAGGGACCAGCTCTCTCAGTATGTGAACAGAACCAGCCTGTGTGACGGCGATGCACGGAGAGGCAACGCTGCCCTGCTCCTCAGGGGGGTCCGACAGGAGGACGCGGGACAGTACAAGTGCACTGTTTCGAGGTTTGGATCTGGGGTGATCCGGTTAGAGGTGGTTCCGGGTCCGCCCACGACAGAACCAGCTGAACCCACAACAGCAGAACCAGCTGTGACACCGCGACACCACCTGTGGCTTTTAGGACCGTTTCTTCTTCTTGTATTTGTGTGTGTGTGGCTGTGTGGAAAACGCGGACTGCTGCAGGAAAGCCCAGCAATGCTAGAGGAGGCCTGTGTCGTGTGATACTGACAGGATCGTGAGACCCAACGGAGTCTGCAAAGCAGCAAAAAAACGTTTCAGAGCCTAGTGAACACGTTACCATGGTTACACTTTTGCTGCAAGACCTTCTTCAATGCTGACGCTATGGGCTCTATCTATATTATCATTATTTATTTCTTAGCAGACGTCCTTATCCAGGGCGACTTACAACTGTTACAAGATATCACATTATTTTTACACACAATTCCCCATTTATACAGTTGGGTTTTTCACTGGAGCAAGTACCTTGCTCAAGGGTACAGCAGCAGTGTCCCCCCCACCTGGGATTGAACCCACGACCCTCTGGTCAAGAGTCCAGAGCCCCTAACCACTACTCCACACTGCTGCCCTACATTTTGCCAAGCTCTTTAGAAAGTACCCTCTGTCGTTTTTCAAAATCTGTATTTATCATGAAATGTTTTAATTACTGGTCTACTAAATGGCTTTTTATAAAAAAAATTGTATTTAGTTTTGATTGAGCCCGGAGCTGCATTTTTCATTGATAATAACAATAAAATCTCTTTGAAAGAAACCCGGAGTCTGCTTGTTTCTCACTTTAACCCATTAAGATTTTTTTTTTAAATGGCTATTCACGTTTATTTTATGATTATTACATAAAGCACATCTCTCATAATTCATAACGTTTATGAAACACACATTGTCCCCGATCCGCCTGCCCGCACTGAATTGAGGAAGCGCAGTAACAGCTCACCAGCGCCCTCTCGTGGACAAAAACAAGGTACACTTTATAACAGTATTTAATTATTTTATTTTTAATTTTTGCTTGTTAATAATAACAAAAACATTTTTTAAAGCGATTTATTTTGTAAGACAGTCCTTATTTGTCTGTATAAAAGAATTGAATCTATTCAGTCTTGAACAAAGAAGACTACGCGGCGATCTGATTCAAGCATTCAAAATCCTAAAAGGTATAGACAATGTCAACCCGGGGGACTTCTTTGACCTGAAACAAGGACCAGGGGTCACAAATGGAGATTAGATAAAGGGGTATTCAGAACAGAAAATAGGAGGCACTTTTTTACACAGAGAATTGTGAGGGTCTGGAACCAACTCCCCAGTAATGTTGTTGAAGCTGACACCCTGGGATCCTTCAAGAAGCTGCTTGATGAGATTCTGGGATCAATAAGCTACTAACAACCAAACCAGCAAGATGGGCTAAAATGTAATCATTTCCAGCGTTATTATAATTTTTACAACAAATGCTCCTGAATATTTAAATGCTTACATAAAAAAATGCTAAATTTGTAGAATGTTTTGGGGTTTGTTTATCTATCTATATCTCTCTCTATATATATCTATATAATCCACCTTTTTAAAGACATTCTATTTTCAACGTCAGTGAATTGTCAAACTAAATAAAAAAGTAAATCACAAATTAACAACAAAAACGTGAAATCTGTGAGAAGAAAAATACAGCCATGCTAATCTCTTAAGTGCAGCTGAGTGTAACCGCATTGACCTGTCCATCAGAAAACCGTATTGTTTATCTTGTGGACTGGGCGTGAATACCCCCCCCCCCCTCCCCCCCCCCCCCCCACAGACACACTAGATAATAGAGCTACGGACTGGGCGTGAATACCCCCCCCACAGACACACTAGATAATAGAGCTACGGACTGGGCGTGAATACCACCCCCCCCCCACAGACACACTAGATAATATCATAGAATAGAAAAAAAAAAAATTAAACCAGAGAGCTACGGACTGGGCGTGAATACCCCCCCCCCCCCCCCCCCACAGACACACTAGATAATATCATAGAATAGAAAAAAAAAAAAAAATTAAACCAGAGAGCTACGGACTGGGCGTGAATACCCCCCCCCCCCACAGACACACTAGATAATATCATAGAATAGAAAAAAAAAAAAAAATTAAACCAGAGAGCTACGGACTGGGCGTGAATACCCCCCCCCCCCCACAGACACACTAGATAATATCATAGAATAGAAAAAAAAAAAAATTAAACCAGAGAGCTACGGACTGGGCGTGAATACCCCCCCCCCCCCCCCCACAGACACACTAGATAATATCATAGAATAGAAAAAAAAAAAAAAATTAAACCAGAGAGCTACGGACTGGGCGTGAATACCCCCCCCCCCCCCCCACAGACACACTAGATAATATCATAGAATAGAAAAAAAAAAAAAAATTAAACCAGAGAGCTACGGACTGGGCGTGAATACCCCCCCCCCCACAGACACACTAGATAATATCATAGAATAGAAAAAAAAAAAAAAATTAAACCAGAGAGCTACGGACTGGGCGTGAATACCCCCCCCCCCCCCCCCCCCCACAGACACACTAGATAATATCATAGAATAGAAAAAAAAAAAAAAATTAAACCAGAGAGCTACGGACTGGGCGTGAATACCCCCCCCCCCACAGACACACTAGATAATATCATAGAATAGAAAAAAAAAAAAAAATTAAACCAGAGAGCTACGGACTGGGCGTGAATACCCCCCCCCCCCCCCCCACAGACACACTAGATAATATCATAGAATAGAAAAAAAAAAAAAATTAAACCAGAGAGCTACGGACTGGGCGTGAATACCCCCCCCCCCCCCCCACAGACACACTAGATAATATCATAGAATAGAAAAAAAAAAAAAAATTAAACCAGAGAGCTACGGACTGGGCGTGAATACCCCCCCCCCCCCCCCCCCCACAGACACACTAGATAATATCATAGAATAGAAAAAAAAAAAAAAATTAAACCAGAGAGCTACGGACTGGGCGTGAATACCCCCCCCCCCCACAGACACACTAGATAATATCATAGAATAGAAAAAAAAAAAAAAATTAAACCAGAGAGCTACGGACTGGGCGTGAATACCCCCCCCCCCACAGACACACTAGATAATATCATAGAATAGAAAAAAAAAAAAAAATTAAACCAGAGAGCTACGGACTGGGCGTGAATACCCCCCCCCCCCCCCACAGACACACTAGATAATATCATAGAATAGAAAAAAAAAAAAAAATTAAACCAGAGAGCTACGGACTGGGCGTGAATACCCCCCCCCCCACAGACACACTAGATAATATCATAGAATAGAAAAAAAAAAAAAAATTAAACCAGAGAGCTACGGACTGGGCGTGAATACCCCCCCCCCCCCCACAGACACACTAGATAATATCATAGAATAGAAAAAAAAAAAAATTAAACCAGAGAGCTACGGACTGGGCGTGAATACCCCCACACACAGACACACCTACACACACACAGACACACCCACACTCACTGACACACACACACACACACACACAGACACACCCACACTCACTGACACACACAGACACACACACACAGACACACCCACACTCACTGACACACACACACACACACAGACACACCCACACACACACACACAGACACACCCACACTCACACAGACACACCCACACACACACAGACACACCCACACACACACACACACACACACAGACACACCCACACTCACTGACACACACACACACACACAGACACACCCACACACACACACACAGACACACCCACACTCACACAGACACACCCACACACACACAGACACACCCACACACACACACACACACACACAGACACACCCACACTCACTGACACACACACTGGTTCAGTCACATTTTGAACTTGAACATTCCGTCTCCGCCCCTTTTAGAATATTTCAGCCCGTGCAAAAACCCTTTAAAATGAGCTGGTCACGTATTCCAAAGGAGCACGCATACTAAAGAAAGCGCAGAACTCTGAACTCGAAAGTTGCAAGACTGTGAGTTGAGGCAGTCATTCGGACAGAAGGTTTTTAAACAAGAACAAAAGCAACTTGCAAAGAAAGTTTTGGGGGAAAGAAGAAAGGACTTTTGCTTGCTGCACAGGTTTCATGTTGAAAATATTAATAATATAGCTATTTTTGCCACTGAAATCGTATTTATTTATTTTTACAGGATCAGACACTATTTTGCTTTGTGTTTATTTTTGTTTTGAAAAATAAGAACTAGAACTTCAAAACTGAAAGTAAGTATTTATTTATTTATTTATTTAATAATGTGCGTGCTGTGACAGTTTTAATTAACTGTATTACAAGAATACGAACATGATGTATGTGAATGGGTGACTCTTATAATGGACCAAAACTTTTCTTTACTAAGCGTTTCATTTGTATTTGTATGAAAGATAAAACAGACACACTAGATAATATCATAGAATAGAAAAAAAAAAAAATTAAACCAGAGAGCTACGGACTGGGCGTGAATACCCCCCCCCCCCACAGACACACTAGATAATATCATAGAATAGAAAAAAAAAAAAAAATTAAACCAGAGAGCTACGGACTGGGCGTGAATACCTGCCCCCCCCCCCCACAGACACACTAGATAATATCATAGAATAGAAAAAAAAAAAAAAATTAAACCAGAGAGCTACGGACTGGGCGTGAATACCCCCCCCCCCCCCCCCACAGACACACTAGATAATATCATAGAATAGAAAAAAAAAAAAAATTAAACCAGAGAGCTACGGACTGGGCGTGAATACCCCCCCCCCCCCCCCCCACAGACACACTAGATAATATCATAGAATAGAAAAAAAAAAAAAAAATTAAACCAGAGAGCTACGGACTGGGCGTGAATACCCCCCCCCCCACAGACACACTAGATAATATCATAGAATAGAAAAAAAAAAAAAAATTAAACCAGAGAGCTACGGACTGGGCGTGAATACCCCCCCCCCCCCCCCCCCCCCCCACAGACACACTAGATAATATCATAGAATAGAAAAAAAAATAAAAATTAAACCAGAGAGCTACGGACTGGGCGTGAATACCCCCCCCCCCCCCCACAGACACACTAGATAATATCATAGAATAGAAAAAAAAAAAAAAAATTAAACCAGAGAGCTACGGACTGGGCGTGAATACCCCCCCCCCCACAGACACACTAGATAATATCATAGAATAGAAAAAAAAAAAAAATTAAACCAGAGAGCTACGGACTGGGCGTGAATACCCCCCCCCCCCCACAGACACACTAGATAATATCATAGAATAGAAAAAAAAAAAAAAATTAAACCAGAGAGCTACGGACTGGGCGTGAATACCCCCCCCCCCCCACAGACACACTAGATAATATCATAGAATAGAAAAAAAAAAAAAAATTAAACCAGAGAGCTACGGACTGGGCGTGAATACCCCCACACACAGACACACCTACACACACACAGACACACCCACACTCACTGACACACACACACACACACACACAGACACACCCACACTCACTGACACACACAGACACACACACACAGACACACCCACACTCACTGACACACACACACACACACAGACACACCCACACACACACACACAGACACACCCACACTCACACAGACACACCCACACACACACAGACACACCCACACACACACACACACACACACAGACACACCCACACACACACACACACACCACAGACACACCCACACTCACTGACACACACACTGGTTCAGTCACATTTTGAACTTGAACATTCCGTCTCCGCCCCTTTTAGAATATTTCAGCCCGTGCAAAAAACCCTTTAAAATGAGCTGGTCACGTATTCCAAAGGAGCACGCATACTAAAGAAAGCGCAGAACTCTGAA
>NW_026708472.1:0-53015 GCF_902713425.1 Acipenser ruthenus | reverse complement strand
CTATTTACCATGGTATCTCTCCCCTGGGTGCGTTGTGTTTTGGTGAGCAGGAAAGCAGCGGGCGGGATGGCGAGCTTGTCCTGCTGCTCCAACACAAGCTACCTTAAGAGCCCGTACGATGCGGTCAATGGGTGAAGTTCGTCAGGAGTACTGCATAAAAAAAAAAAACGAGTGTGTTGTCGTGGCAGTTGGTGATCAAAGAAATAAAACAAAATAAAATCAATAAATAATAATGTCATAGACTTAAAGTCATACCTTTGAAGTCATAATGCATTGCAAGTGTTATTAGGGAATGTTGTGCTGTGTTTTCAAGCGCTTCAATGTGACAGCGGGTGCGTTCACGGAGATCAAGAGCAGCCGCCGCAGGGGAGGGATACCATGGTAAATAGGTTACCTATTTACCATGGTATCTCTCCCCTGGGTGCGTTGTGTTTTGGTGAGCAGGAAAGCAGTGGGCGGGATGGCGAGCTTGTCCTGCTGCTCCAACACAAGCTACCTTAAGAGCCGGTACGATGCGGTCAATGGGTGAAGTTCGTCAGGAGTACTGCATAAAAAAAAACGAGAGTGTTGTCGTGGCAGTTGGTGATCAAAGAAATAAAACAAAATAAAATCAATAATAATAATGTCATAGACTTAAAGTCATACCTTTGAAGTCATAATGCATTGCAAGTGTTATTAGGGAATGTTGTGCTGTGTTTTCAAGCGCTTCAATGTGACAGCGGGTGCGTTCACGGAGATCAGAGCAGCCGGAGATCAAGAGCAGCCGCCGCAGGGGAGGGATACCATGGTAAATAGGTTACCTATTTACCATGGTATCTCTCCCCTGGGTGCGTTGTGTTTTGGTGAGCAGGAAAGCAGCGGGCGGGATGGCGAGCTTGTCCTGCTGCTCCAACACAAGCTACCTTAAGAGCCCGTACGATGCGGTCAATGGGTGAAGTTCGTCAGGAGTACTGCATAAAAAAAAAAAACGAGTGTGTTGTCGTGGCAGTTGGTGATCAAAGAAATAAAACAAAATAAAATCAATAAATAATAATGTCATAGACTTAAAGTCATACCTTTGAAGTCATAATGCATTGCAAGTGTTATTAGGGAATGTTGTGCTGTGTTTTCAAGCGCTTCAATGTGACAGCGGGTGCGTTCACGGAGATCAAGAGCAGCCGCCGCAGGGGAGGGATACCATGGTAAATAGGTTACCTATTTACCATGGTATCTCTCCCCTGGGTGCGTTGTGTTTTGGTGAGCAGGAAAGCAGTGGGCGGGATGGCGAGCTTGTCCTGCTGCTCCAACACAAGCTACCTTAAGAGCCGGTACGATGCGGTCAATGGGTGAAGTTCGTCAGGAGTACTGCATAAAAAAAAAAACGAGTGTGTTGTCGTGGCAGTTGGTGATCAAAGAAATAAAACAAAATAAAATCAATAAATAATAATGTCATAGACTTAAAGTCATACCTTTGAAGTCATAATGCATTGCAAGTGTATTAGGGAATGTTGTGCTGTGTTTTCAAGCGCTTCAATGTGACAGCGGGTGCGTTCACGGAGATCAAGAGCAGCCGGAGATGAAGAGCAGCCGCCGCAGGGGAGGGATACCATGGTAAATAGGTTACCTATTTACCATGGTATCTCTCCCCTGGGTGCGTTGTGTTTTGGTGAGCAGGAAAGCAGCGGGCGGGATGGCGAGCTTGTCCTGCTGCTCCAACACAAGCTACCTTAAGAGCCGGTACGATGCGGGCAATGGGTGAAGTTCGTCAGGAGTACTGCATAAAAAAAAAAAAAACGAGTGTGTTGTCGTGGCAGTTGGTGATCAAAGAAATAAAACAAAATAAAATCAATAAATAATAATGTCATAGACTTAAAGTCATACCTTTGAAGTCATAATGCATTGCAAGTGTTATTAGGGAATGTTGTGCTGTGTTTTCAAGCGCTTCAATGTGACAGCGGGTGCGTTCACGGAGATCAAGAGCAGCCGGAGATCAAGAGCAGCCGTCGCAGGGGAGGGATACCATGGTAAATAGGTTACCTATTTACCATGGTATCTCTCCCCTGGGTGCGTTGTTTTTTGGTGAGCAGGAAAGCAGCGGGCGGGATGGCGAGCTTGTCCTGCTGCTCCAACACAAGCTACCTTACGAGCCGGTACGATGCGGTCAATGGGTGAAGTTCGTCAGGAGTACTGCATAAAAAAATAAACGAGTGTGTTGTCGTGGCAGTTGGTGATCAAAGAAATAAAACAAAATAAAATCAATAAATAATAATGTCATAGACTTAAAGTCATACCTTTGAAGTCATAATGCATTGCAAGTGTTATTAGGGAATGTTGTGCTGTGTTTTCAAGCGCTTCAATGTGACAGCGGGTGCGTTCACGGAGATCAAGAGCAGCCGGAGATGAAGAGCAGCCGCCGCAGGGGAGGGATACCATGGTAAATAGGTTACCTATTTACCATGGTATCTCTCCCCTGGGTGCGTTGTGTTTTGGTGAGCAGGAAAGCAGTGGGCGGGATGGCGAGCTTGTCCTGCTGCTCCAACACAAGCTACCTTAAGAGCCGGTACGATGTGGTCAATGGGTGAAGTTCGTCAGGAGTACTGCATAAAAAAAAAACGAGTGTGTTGTCGTGGCAGTTGGTGATCAAAGAAATAAAACAAAATAAAATCAATAAATAATAATGTCATAGACTTAAAGTCATACCTTTGAAGTCATAATGCATTGCAAGTGTTATTAGGGAATGTTGTGCTGTGTTTTCAAGCGCTTCAATGTGACAGCGGGTGCGTTCACGGAGATCAAGAGCAGCCGGAGATCAAGAGCAGCCGCCGCAGGGGAGGGATACCATGGTAAATAGGTTACCTATTTACCATGGTATCTCTCCCCTGGGTGCGTTGTGTTTTGGTGAGCAGGAAAGCAGCGGGCGGGATGGCGAGCTTGTCCTGCTGCTCCAACACAAGCTACCTTAAGAGCCGGTACGATGCGGGCAATGGGTGAAGTTCGTCAGGAGTACTGCATAAAAAAAAAAAAAACGAGTGTGTTGTCGTGGCAGTTGGTGATCAAAGAAATAAAACAAAATAAAATCAATAAATAATAATGTCATAGACTTAAAGTCATACCTTTGAAGTCATAATGCATTGCAAGTGTTATTAGGGAATGTTGTGCTGTGTTTTCAAGCGCTTCAATGTGACAGCGGGTGCGTTCACGGAGATCAAGAGCAGCCGGAGATCAAGAGCAGCCGTCGCAGGGGAGGGATACCATGGTAAATAGGTTACCTATTTACCATGGTATCTCTCCCCTGGGTGCGTTGTTTTTTGGTGAGCAGGAAAGCAGCGGGCGGGATGGCGAGCTTGTCCTGCTGCTCCAACACAAGCTACCTTACGAGCCGGTACGATGCGGTCAATGGGTGAAGTTCGTCAGGAGTACTGCATAAAAAAAAAAACGAGTGTGTTGTCGTGGCAGTTGGTGATCAAAGAAATAAAACAAAATAAAATCAATAAATAATAATGTCATAGACTTAAAGTCATACCTTTGAAGTCATAATGCATTGCAAGTGTTATTAGGGAATGTTGTGCTGTGTTTTCAAGCGCTTCAATGTGACAGCGGGTGCGTTCACGGAGATCAAGAGCAGCCGGAGATGAAGAGCAGCCGCCGCAGGGGAGGGATACCATGGTAAATAGGTTACCTATTTACCATGGTATCTCTCCCCTGGGTGCGTTGTGTTTTGGTGAGCAGGAAAGCAGCGGGCGGGATGGCGAGCTTGTCCTGCTGCTCCAACACAAGCTACTTTAAGAGCCCGTACGATGCGGTCAATGGGTGAAGTTCGTCAGGAGTACTGCATAAAAAAAAAAAACGAGTGTGTTGTCGTGGCAGTTGGTGAGCAAAGAAATAAAACAAAATAAAATCAATAAATAATAATGTCATAGACTTAAAGTCATACCTTTGAAGTCATAATGCATTGCAAGTGTTATTAGGGAATGTTGTGCTGTGTTTTCAAGCGCTTCAATGTGACAGCGGGTGCGTTCACGGAGATCAAGAGCAGCCGGAGATCAAGAGCAGCCGCCGCAGGGGAGGGATACCATGGTAAATAGGTTACCTATTTACCATGGTATCTCTCCCCTGGGTGCGTTGTGTTTTGGTGAGCAGGAAAGCAGCGGGCGGGATGGCGAGCTTGTCCTGCTGCTCCAACACAAGCTACTTTAAGAGCCCGTACGATGCGGTCAATGGGTGAAGTTCGTCAGGAGTACTGCATAAAAAAAAAAAAACGAGTGTGTTGTCGTGGCAGTTGGTGAGCAAAGAAATAAAACTAAATAAAATCAATAAATAATAATGTCATAGACTTAAAGTCATACCTTTGAAGTCATAATGCATTGCAAGTGTTATTAGGGAATGTTGTGCTGTGTTTTCAAGCGCTTCAATGTGACAGCGGGTGCGTTCACGGAGATCAAGAGCAGCCGGAGATCAAGAGCAGCCGCCGCAGGGGAGGGATACCATGGTAAATAGGTTACCTATTTACCATGGTATCTCTCTCCTGGGTGCGTTGTGTTTTGGTGAGCAGGAAAGCAGCGGGCGGGATGGCGAGCTTGTCCTGCTGCTCCAACACAAGCTACCTTAAGAGCCGGTATACCGCTAGCTACCATAGACACCTAGATACGAATGCATAGTAGTATACTGGCCAAGGGCGTTGGTTTTGCCCAGAGCCGTAACTAAGCTTTTAGCTACCGGGGCATGCAAATATATATATATATATATATATATATATATATATATATATATATATATATATATATATATAAATTGCATGGATCTCCGGAATGAAGCAACCGGAGGTGTATGGAAAGACTCAATATTGCAGCTACAGCATACAAACATTCTAAAAGTTATAAACAAAATAGGTGTATTTTTTCTTCCAATACCTCTCAGTTAATTATTATTATTTGTTTTGTTAATTCAATACAATCTAGGTAGCTATATATAATTGTTCTTTTTTTTTTCTTTTTTTTTTTTTTGGATGTTAGGAGTTAGGATGGTATTTACTCGCGCATAGTTTTGTATGTTATTTCCGAATTTCTCCTTTAACATGTCTGAAGGGGACACTGTATTACTTAAAACGTGAATTAACGTATTAAAACGTGTTAACTGTGAGCAGTTACTTTGGGATTACACACCAGGTTCAGACGCATTGATTGGACTAATGTATCCGCAGGCGACCTAAGACTCACCGTTTCAACGGTGTCAGTAGTGCTCAACAGAAAATAATGCATACAGAAAAATATTGTATACTGGCCATGGGCTTTGGTTATGCCCAGCGCCGTAACTAAGCATTTAGCTACCGGGGCATGCAAATAAATATATATATATATATATATATATATATATATATATATATATATATATATATATATATATATATATATATATATATATATATATATATATCTGTCTATTAAAACGTGTTAACTGTGAGCAGTTACCTTGGGATTACACACCAGGTTCAGACGCATTGAATGGACTAATGTATCCGCAGGCGACCTAAGACTCACCGTTTCAACGGTGTCAGTAGTGCTCAACAGAAAATAATGCATACAGAAAAATATTGTATACTGGCCATGGGCTTTGGTTTTGCCCAGCGCCGTAACTAAGCATTTAGCTACCAGGGCATGCAAATATATATATAAATTGCATGGATCTCCGGAATGAAGCAACCGGAGGTGGATGGAAAGACTCAATATTGCAGCTACAGCATACAAACATTCTAAAAGTTATAAACAAAATAGGTGTATTTTTTCTTCCAATACCTCTCAGTTAATTATTATTATTTGTTTTGTTAATTCAATACAATCTAGGTAGCGATATATATAATTGTTATTTTTTTTCTTTTTTTTTTTTTTTTGGATGTTAAGAGTTAGGATGGTATTTACTCGCGCATAGTTTTGTATGTTATTTCCGAATTTCTCCTTTAACATGTCTGAAGGGGACACTGTATTACTTAAAACGTGTATTAACGTATTAAAACGTGTTAACTGTGAGCAGATGCCTTGACCAGTCTGCACCCAGCTACCTCCAGACCCTCATCTCTCCCTACACCCCCACTCGACCTCTCCGCTCCGCCTGCACTAGAAGACTAGCTCTACCACCGCTACGCTCCCCTGCCTCCAAAGCCCGCTCCTTCTCCACCCTTGCTCCGCAGTGGTGGAGTGACCTTCCTACAGATGTCAGGACTGCCCAGTCCCTGACCACATTCCGGCGCCTCCTTAAGACTCACCTCTTCAAAGAGCACCTGTAGAACTCCTCTGTTTGTATCCTGGGACACTATCACCCTTCATGTAAATGTGCTTTATTTTGCTCTTACCAGCCCCTATTTTACTGCATTTAATCCTGTACTTCTGAATACTGTAATCTGCCAAGTTTTTAACCTGTAGTACTTTGTATTTACTCACATCCTGATGTAACTATCACTATTTAATCATATCCTGATGTAACTATCACTATTACCTGATGTATTATTGAATTGTGGTTTGTCAAACTTGTACTTTACTTGAACAAAAGTTATTGTATTGCTTGCTCTTATTGTATTACTTGTATTGTAACGCTTGAAATGTTTTTGCTTACGATTGTAAGTCGCCCTGGATAAGGGCGTCTGCTAAGAAATAAATAATAATAATAATAATGGACCTCCGGAATGAAGCAACCGGAGGTGGATGGAAAGACTCAATATTGCAGCTACCGGGGCATGCAAGACTCCATATCGTAGATACCGGGCATGCAATTATATATATATATATATATATATATATATATATATATATATATATATATATATATATATATATATATATATTAATGTTATTTTTTTTTTGGATGTTTGGAGTTTTACTCGCGCATAGTTTTGTATGTTATTTCCGAATTTCTCCTTAAACATGTCTGATGGGGACACTGTATTACTTAAAACGTGAATTAACGTATTAAAACGTGTTAACTGTGAGCAGTTACCTTGGGATTACACACCAGGTTCAGCCGCATTGATTGGACTAATGTATCCGCAGGCGACCTAAGACTCACCGTTTCAACGGTGTCAGTAGTGCTCAACAGAAAATAATGCATACAGAAAAATATTGTATACTTGCCATGGGCTTTGGTTAGAATACAGTGTCCCCTTCAGACACTAAACAGTGGCCTACATTTTTATGTTTGTCTGAAAAAAACAACTACAATTGGTATTTTTAATAATCATTAACATGTTCATTATTTCAATATACAAACATGCAGTATTTTGCAATTATTTAAATCCAATCTTCTCCACTGCAGTTAAACTATGGTTGTTTTTCCTATGCACTTGACAGTGGTGGTGGGTGTTTTTGCCAAAAACTGCTTTAAGTGTGTGATGCAGTGTTGTAAGATTTATTGACATTATGTTGATAATCAGAACAACAGGGTTCACTAACCTCGACTAGGTCAGGGTTAACACAGTTGAGCTCAGATGAAACAGCCCATTTGCAATGTACAGTACTGGGTGGCTATTGGTCATTCAGCAGTGTGATGCAAATACCTGCAGTTACCACAAAGCGCTGACCTGAGCACACTTGCTCATTTGCTATTCTAGTTTTCTCCCTGGGATGCTCGTACTTAAATATTTAATATAAATGGACTTTAGTTGGTATATAGGGGGCTGGTGTCTATAGAGTTAACACAAGCTGTTTTACAATTTCTGAAAATGAAATTAAGAAGTTGTGAGCGATGGGGATATAAATAGGCCCAATTAATCCCACACCTGCCGCACACCTTCTGTGAATGATGCAATTGTCAGCAAATGATTTACTGACCATCCCAATATAATTTAGGAGCAAAAGAAACATCTGTAATTGGCGTAATTACAGGGATTAATTATAGCATTGTTTCTTTACCGAATATCTCAATCGTCCTGCCTGGGGACAGACGTGAAGTTATGTATATATACATTTAGTGTGCCCAATTATTTTACCCCCGATTTTCTCCCCCAATTTGGAATGTCCAATTATTTTTTCTCCTCATCGCAGCAATTCCTTACACAGCTCAGGAGATCCAAAGGTTCAGTGGGCGTCCTCCGATCCCACAACCAAACTATTATCCTCTTTTACACCCAGGAACTCGAGAGCGGATGTCAGCGAGCTACTGACCTCTGGAGGACAAAGGCCAGCCCTGCAGGTGTCCGCTTTTGAGCTCACAGGGCGCCTGGCCAGCAGGGTTCACTGTAGCGCAATGAGGAGAAACAGTCCCTTTTGTTTTTGCTTCCCTAACCCACGGGAGTGCCAGAGCCAATGTTACGCTCCCTTTGGAATTCACAGCGAAGACCGACAACTTTGCACAGCCAGGACGCGAACCTGTGCTGTATGACCACACAACCACGCTTTTACCAGGTGAGCCACTCGAGGACCCCCTGATAGTGTTTTTTGAGGTTAAGATTCATTTAAAAGTTATAACTAGCTCTTTATTTTATATATATATATATATATATATATATATATATATATATATATATATATATATATATATATATATATATTGCACCAGGATGACTGAACAAAAGGAAAAGTGAAACGAAGAAACTGTAAAAAATGACGACTGGACACCAACCACTAAAAGCTGGTAATTTTAAACTTTAAAGAGATAGTTTATACCCTCTAAGCGGGCAATTTCTAATCTCTTTATTCATGCCACTGTCTGGTGCTCCAAGGGAGACTACAGTTGGATTTTTATACCAGCTCTGTTATCCCCAGCTGGGGATGAAATCCATTGCGAAGGGGATGAAGTGGAGGTGGCTGTACACACACACACACAATTTGTTACAAACTGTTTATCCAATTGACAGGAAACTTAGCATCAACATTATAGAGTATACATTAATGATAATATACAAGATTGTGAATGTCACACAGTTTTACATACATCTGGATAATCCCTCATCAGACTGTGATTAAACATTTCATTGCTAATTCTTATTCTATCCTGTACATACTGTTGATATGTCATGTTCATCGTTTAGAGTTTACGTGGCAGGAGATGTATATGTATACATAAGCATAGGCAAATTGTAAGCATGGCAAATTCTTTGTTGAGATTTAGTAATGTCTTTCTCAAAGAGACCCAAGTGTAAATGTTTGTCGTAAGCACCATGGATAATAGCATTTACATAATGTCCCGTGACAAGAAATTACATCTAAAATACAAATGTATTTTTTTCAGATTTGTAAAAAAAGACCTGCTTCTCCTGGTGTTGTATCCTTGCTGGACGGAGATGGTGAAGATGCTGGAGGCGGCCAAGCCAGCACAGTATGGGGTAGATTTGACAAGGGACAAGAAAAGGTAATTAGAATTACAACGTGATGTTTAGGAACCCCGCATTAGAGAGACAGATAGATTCAAATTATTATTTTTCTCTGTCCCTTACATTTGTATGCTGTTTGAAATCATATTTTTGTAATAATCTGTGTTCAGGATATGCCATAGACCTAGGTTAGATGAGCCAAAAATGTCTTTATATCAGTAGTAACTGTGTATAGCCAGGTATACAATCGGAAACTTAATTCACTTTTGAGTTATTGTCTATGTTTGGTACACAGCTTATCTTCCTGATTTTATTTTTATTTTTTTTAACTTAGGTTCCATTACCAGTGCTGTCCCATAAAAATGAACCATTTTCCTGCCACATTGTTTCACCCTCTGGACATATCAATGATTCAGATCTTTTACACATATCCATCTTATATGGATGTTTTGTGTTTTGTTTATAAAAAATGTGTAAATGTGTAAAGGACTAGGGGTTGTGGTGTTTGTCTGAAGTAAGAGAGTGGTGGTGTAACATCAAATCATTTGCAGCACGAATAAGTCACAGTCACTGGCCATGTCATGCACACTTATTTCTAACTCATTGGTTGATCGAAAATAAGTTTAACATGCAATGGAGTAGTTCATTGGTTTTATACGCTCCCTTTAAAGATGTAATAAACAATCTCATCCAGTGGGATCTCTTTTCAGAGTGTGCAGTAGCAGAAGGGGATTGTGGGAATGTGTGGAGCTAAGGAAGGTAGAAGGAGATGCGCAGTAGAAACCCTGGGATATGTTTACACAATGAACTAATTTGTGGATGAATATCGTTGGTGTTAATTAAAGTTAATAAGACAAAATACCAGGTGGGGGCACCATTAGAGCGCGTCGTTGTGGACATCTTAGGGCCGTTTCCACGGACGGAGGGGGGCAACCGGTACGTCCTGGTGGCCATGGATTACTTTACTAAATGGCCCGAGGCGTACGCAGTCCCCGATCAGAGCGCGACTACCTGCGCGGAGGCACTGCTGGAAGGCATGTTCTGCCGGTTTGGGGTTCCCGAGGAGCTACACAGTGACCAGGGGCGTAACTTTGAAGCGCAGGTGTTTGGTGAGGTGTGCAGGTGGCTGGGTATTAAGAAAACCAGGACGACCCCACTACACCCACAGAGCGATGGATTGGTGGAGCGGTTTAACCGCACCCTTGCCACCCAGCTGACCATGTGGACCTCCCAGCACCAGCGTGACTGGGATCAATGCTTGCCCTTGGTCCTAATGGCCTACCGGACTGCAGTGCATGAATCTACAGGGTGCACGCCAGCGGCTCTTATGTTTGGGAGAGAGCTCCGCACCCCAGTGGACCTTGTGTTTGGCCGGCCACCTCAGCTCCACACTCCGGAACCTACCGGCCCGGAATACCTCCAGCAGCTACAGGACCGATTGGACACTGCCCATGTTTACGCTCGGAAGCACCTCACCTCAGCTGGCCAGCGCCAGAAACGGGCATACGATACTCACTGCCCTCGGCGAAGAAAGGGACTCTGCCCCAAGCTGGCCAGTAACTGGGAGGGCCCCTGTGTTGTTCTGAGAGGCTCTCCGAGGTGACTTCTCGAGTGCGGCTGCGGACCCGTAGCCGGGCGGTTGTGCTCCACCAAGACCGCTTGGCCCCCTACCGCCCCGGAAACAAACTCGGTTGTCCCTGCAGCCAGCCCGGAGGCCAGCTCCCAGGACAGGGAAAGCGCTTCCCCCTTGCAACCACCGAATTGTTCACCAGCTGGTGGCCCAGGTAGGAGCATTCTGGCTCCAGCTGACTCCCAGCCCGCTGCACCTGTGCTCCAGCGCGGCCAGCGTATCCGTCGACCACCCCCGGGACTCTCTGACTTTGTGAGACATTAAGTGTTGGGCCAGCGGGACGTTCGGCCCTAAGATGGGGGCTGTGTAACGGGCACGGCTGGACTGACTCGCCGTTGCCACCTGTCGTCGAATAGGGCGCTGTGCCCGGAGCCAGTCCCCTACATTTGGTTAATGTGCAGCCGTGGATGCTGGGAGTACGAACTATGGTAGGGGAGAAACTGAATTATTGTTGTTGTGTTTATTTGTTGTTACTGTAAAGTTTGCGTACTGTTCTATGCATTTCCCTGTAATTGTTATTACCCTTCCGGTGTTGTTTGATATATATGTGAATGTCACCCTGAGAGGCAGAGTAGTGCTCTGGTGTGGGGAAGGGCTGTGTGTGTGTGTTCATAGAGGGCGCTGACTTGCTGTTAGCTGCTTAATAAACTGCATTACCTAAAAGAGCTATTGTGTGCGTGTCTCCGTTAATCCCTGTGCTCGCTACAATATATATATATATATATATATATATATATATATATATATAATTGCTATATATATATATATATATATATATATATATATAATTGCGATATGGAGTCTTGCATGCCCCGGTAGCTACGAAATGGAGTCTTACCATCCACCTCAGGTTGCTTCAACCGGAGGTGCATGCAATGATATATATCTTATTGTATTACTTGTATTGTAACGCTTGAAATGTTTTTGCTTACGATTGTAAGTCGCCCTGGATAACGGCGTCTGCTAAGAAATAAATAATAATAATAATAATAATATATATGCATGCCCCGGCAGCTAAATGCTTAGTTACGGCGCTGGGCAAAACCAAAGCCCATGGCCAGTATACAATATTTTTCTGTATGCATTCTTTTCTGTTGAGCACTACTGACACCGTTGAAAGGGTGAGTCTTAGGTCGCCTGTGGATACATTAGTCCAATCAATGCGTCTGAACCTGCATGCGCGAGTAAATACCATCCTAACTCCTAACATCCAAAAAAAAAAAATAACAAGTAGTGGAGTAGTGGTTAGAGCTCTGGACTCTTGACCGGAGGGTCATGGGTTCAATCACTGGTGTAGGACACTGCTGCTGTACAATTGAGCAAGGTACATTACCTAGATTGCTCCAGTAAAAACCCAACTGTATAAATGGGTAATTGTAGTAAAAATACTGTGATATCTTGTAACAATTGTAAGTCGCCCTGGATAAGGGTGTCTGCTAAGAAATAAATAATAATAATAGTAATAATAAATATATATATATATATATATATATATATATATATATATATATATATATATATATATATATATATATATATATATATATATATATATAATTGCATGCCCCGGTAGCTACGATATGGAGTCTTGCATGCCCGGGATATATATATATATGCTCCGGTAGCTAAATGCTTAGTTACGGCGCTGGGCAAAACCAAAGCCTATGGCCAGTATACAATATTTTATAGAGGACATCTACTATGTAATGAGTAGCCTATGTATTTACATAGAATGCACTCGCCTCATGACATATCTTATTGCCAGCTGACCTCTCCAGCAGCCAGCCTACTAATAAGATTATTATTTTTCACGGATTGTGCAGCCAGCTTCATCAAGGGACGGTAACCAAGTCCATCCAGGTCTTGGAGATGGAGTGGTAAATGTACAACCTGTTATTAATTGAATAACTAAAGAAATAAATCAGAATGAAAACAGTTCTGAACGCTGCTGAGAGAAAACCGGCAAAACTGTTTCAATTCCTGAGTTCGATTACCTACTTGTTTTCATTCTGATTATTTGTTTAGGCTACAACGTGTCCGTCAGCGAATGTCAGTGCAGTGTGATACCAAAAACAAATGAGTGGTTGGATTTGCTGTCAATCAACCAAGTTTTTTGTTGGATCAGCTGTTTGTACATGTTTTTGTGTTTAAAGGCGCTGTAGTTATACAATGTAGTTAATGCAACTGTGTACACAAGTCCCTCCTCCCCCGAACCTCCAGAAGATTAGGTACCATCGGCAGTCCTGCGTCAGTCAAAGAGTAATTACATTAGTCAGGATTTGTGAAATTAAATAAAATGGTTTGCTTTGCTTTGAACACCAAATGTGAAATGAACAACCATAAGTACGAATGAAATTATATATAGTTACTTATTATCATAATGTGAAATTGAAATCTGATGCGCATGTTAAAAGTTCAAGTCCTTTGCTTCGTATTTCCTTTTTAGTTTTTAAACGGAAGTGTTCTGAACTGAATCTCTCT
The DNA here is from genome assembly GCF_902713425.1 of Acipenser ruthenus. Classification (NCBI taxonomy): domain Eukaryota; kingdom Metazoa; phylum Chordata; class Actinopteri; order Acipenseriformes; family Acipenseridae; genus Acipenser; species Acipenser ruthenus. Next base: position 39,627 of record NW_026708472.1, on the reverse strand, counting down.
TTTTAACTATTTTGCACAACAGTGTATTTGGTTATTGGATCTTCTGTTAAAAAAAAAAAGTTCTTTATTTTTCGAAAATAAAATGTCAATGCACTAATAAGAAATCAGGTTGCCAATTTCACCACTGTGACTATTCACCTTAAAAAAGTTACCATTGCCACCCTCTCCCGAAAAAAAATCCTGGCTACGCCACTGTTGCCAGGGTTTATTATTTAAAATGCGCAGTTTATTTCAAACTTTCAAAACATAATAACATAACAAAGAGTGTCTAAGACCCTTCACCGTTATATTTGTTCTCGTGTGAGACTTTCACTTTTTCAGTCAGCGAAAATATGTGCTAAAACGGAGTGAATTTGAGCCCTGTTAAAATGGCAAAAATACAGCTACGTTTGGAGTTTTTCTACAACAAAAAAGCTAAACCTCCAACGCCAGAGACATCAACAGAAACCGAACCTGACTCTTCTGTAGTTCAGAATGTTACGAACAGCACAAGAGTGTGACGATCCTTCCATTTCAAACGCTCAGGTTAGTGCAGGTGTAGATGTCTGTCGATAAGAGACTCTTGCCTGTAAAGTGTTGTTTGCAGCTCTCTTGATTGTGACAATCTGGCGTAGAACTGTTTGTGATGAAAATATCTGGTAATCTTAGAAAGCTAGCTTAATGTTTACATAAAAATGGTTAAATTCGGGCATCGGGTTTGAGCATTTTTTTTTTCGGGGGGGGGGGGGGGGGGTGGTGATGGGGGTGCTGTGCCCCACCAGTTTTTCAAGCCATGAGTCGCCAATGGGCGGGGTTAACCAAATAATTTAAAGTGGGTGGGGGCTAACCACATCATTTCATAAACCTTACTTGTTGTGCACTTCCATTTACTATATCGGTATCAGGGATATTATTTAAATAGTTCACACTTGGGTAAGAAAAGAATAGTATTATTATTTGTTTATTTTAGCAGACGCCTTTATCCAAGGCGACTTACAGAGACTAGGGTGTGTGAACTATGCATCAGCTGCAGAGTCACTTACAATTACGTCTCACCAAAAGACAGAGCACAAGGAGGTTAAGTGACTTGCTCAGGATCACACAATGAGTCAGTGGCTGAGGTGGGATTTGAACCGGGAACCTGGTTACAAGCCCTGTTCTTTAACCACTGGACCACACAGCCTAATACAACATTTATATAAAATATATTAAAATATCATGATATAACAAGATTTGTTTAAATGATTATCCAGATACAGTATAATATACATAAGAAATTGAAATTGACTTAGCACACACAAAAAAAAAGAAAGTAAAACATCTTTGGTGATCTGGGAGAGGAGAGTGCTGCAAGTTCCTTATTATTTCAGTGTTTCAGCCACACCTAATAAGATTGCATGAATGGCATTAACACATGCTCACAGTCCCTACACTGGGTAGAATGGAATTGCTCTTCCTGTGAAATGAGAAAACGTTTTTCACAGTAATCATTACCCAACATCCTTTGAAGACCTGCAGCAACATATAGGCAAGGTTGATAAGGACTTCAGTTAAAATTCTGGTCTACCTGGATTAGTTTCTTGTGGTTTTACCCTAGAAGATAAATATCTAGAATATGGGAATATTGCCTGCAAGTGAGTACAATGTTTTTCTTTCTTACGTTAGAAGTTGTTTCACCTTGAATGGAACTACCATATATCTGCAGAAATTAACTTTCAATGGATACTATGTCTCAAGTTAGAAATACGAGTTTCATTAGAGTTAATTTTGTTCAGTTTAAATAATAAGTAATGCAAATAAATACATAGTTTTAAGAATACAATTTTATCTATTTCTACCAACCTTCATTGTTTTGTCTGTTTCAGACCCCTCTACATAGGGGCAGGAATAGCCACAGTCAGTGTGACCACAAGCAGGCAGACAAGCAGCAGTGACCTCATCTTCAGAGCTAAACACTGAACCACAAGCATGTTGCAGGATGTTATATAGCAGTTTAGCTTAGGGCTCCTCTCAATTTCAAAAACCTCACAAAACAGCAAGAGAATGATATAGCAGTTTGGTATACTGTAAAGCCTATAAAGTGAGATTTGGAGTGAAGATCTTTTACGAATGTTGAAGTATTGATGGATTAAATAATACTTAATATTTATGTAACTTCTGGACTTACAGAGACTAGGGTGAGTGAACTATGCATCAGCTGCATAATGGATTTAATTATGAGTTTTTGCCACTGAACAACACAAAAAAGTCCATAATGTCAAAGTGAAAAATAAAATCTACAAATTGTTCTAAATTAATTACAAATACAAAACAGAAAATAATTGATTGCATAAGTATTCACCCCCTTGAGTCAATATTTGGTAGAGGCACCTTTGGCAGCAATTACAGCCACGAGTCTATTTGTATAAGTCTCTACCAGCTTTACACATCTGGAAACTGCAATTTTTGCATCTTCACGAGCTTTCCAGGCCCTGACGCAGAGAAGCATCCCCATAGCATGATGCTCCCACCACCATGCTTCACGGTAGGGATGGTGTTCTCAGGATGATGTGCGGTGTTAGGCTTGCGCCAAACATAGCGCATAGCGTTGTGGCCAAAAAGCTCTATTTTGGTCTCATCACACCATAGAATCTTCTTCCACTTGGTCTCAGAGTCTCTCACATGCCTTCTGGCAAACTCTAGCCGAGATTTGATGCAAGTTTTTTTCAACAATGGCTTTCTTTTTGCCACTCTCCCATAAAGGCCAGTTTTGTAAAGCACCCGGGCTATTGTTGCCGTATGCACAGTGTCTCCCAGCTCAGCCGTGGAAGACTGTAACTCCTTTAGAGTTGCCATAGGCCTCTTGGTGGCCTCCCTGGCTAGTGCCCTTCTCGCCCGGATACTCAGTTTTTGAGGACAGCCTATTCTAGACAGATTCACAGTTGTGCCATATTCTCTCCATTTCTTAATAATGGACTTTACTGTGCTCCGGGGGATATTCAATGCCTTGGAAATGTTCTTATATCCTACCCGATTGGTGCTTTTGAAGAACCTTATTCCGGATTTGCTTTGAATGTTCCTTCATCTTCATGATGTAGTTTTTGTTAGGAAATGTACTAACCAACTGTGGGACCTCCCAGAGACAGGTGTATTTAACCTGAAATCATGTGAAACACCTTAATTGCACACAGGTGGACACCATTCAACTAATTATGTGACTTCTAAAGACAATTGGTTGCACCAGAGCTTATTTAGGTGTGTCATAGCAAAGGGAGTGAATACTTATGCAATCAATTATTTTCAGTTTTATATTTGTAATTAATTTAGAACAATTTGTAGATTTTATTTTTCACTTTTCACTTTTTGTGTTGATCAGTAGCAAAAACTCCTAATTAAATCCATTTTGATTCCATTTGTAACACAATAAAATGTGGAAAAGTCCAAGGGGGGTGAATACTTTTGAGTGTCACTGTGTATATATATATATATATATATATATATATATATATATATATATATATATATATATATAATGATAAGTCAGTCCGTCCTATAACCTCCAGATGTCCACATGACCAAATACAAATTCCCCATAAACTGATCTAAAGAATAAATAAGTTATTAACACATTAACTATTGGCTAATGAGTAATTATAGCTATAGAAATTGAGGCAATCAAGGCTTTTGGTTTTAGAAAAAGAAAAAAAACATGACTGTGCCAGATTACAAAATGTACATCAGTACCCATTTGCAGTCATGCACTGTGACGACAATATATTTTTCATAATCTGCCATTTATCTTTAGAACATTATAGAAAGGCTTTAGTAGACAGACATTTGAAATTACTGAAAAAAGAGATCTTAAAGTTGCAACCCTTAGCATATAGATGAATCATTTCCCTGATGTTAAAAACCAAATTGCAACCAGAGATATATTTTTTTAAAATATTGCTCGAGCAGGAATATGTATTTTAAAGATCCTCAAGGAGGCTAGTAATCCAAGATTCAGGGCCACACTGTAAATGGCACTGCCTATATCTTGAAGAAATACTTAAATAAAAATATTATAATAGAAATCCCAAATCCAAGAAAGAAGATAACCACTCTAATTTTTTTAAGCCTTTAAGAAATTGGATTTAAAGCTTGATTAGTCATTAGCCCTTTCTGTGAGTTAATTCATCATGTCAAAATTGGTAATGTTTAATTATTGTTAATTACACATATTAGGTGTACTCCACTGACATTGTGTGGTTGTAGGACTAATTTACAGGTCAGAAAACCTTTAAAAGATTGCATGAAATTCTCAAGGACTTATTCAAGTGTTAAAGCTTTGTGAACACAACAAAACAGCTGTCAAAAGCATTCTGTCTTAAAAAGACATAAATCCATTAAAATGAACACCCTCCCACCAACCCACATCCTTCACACACATGCATATACACAAACACACACAAGAAGAATACCAATTTCAAAAGATACCAAAATAAACTCAAGAACAAAGTGTTTTTTATTTTTGTTCTTTATTAAAATGTCTTCATCTAGACAATGTGGGGAAGCTATAAAAAAAGGCCAACAAGATGCTCGGATATATTGTGATAAGTGTTGAATTTAAATCAAGGGAAGTAATGTTAAAACTTTACAATGCATTAGTAAGACCTCATCTAGAATATTGTGTTCAGTTCTGGTCACCTCGTTACAAAAAGGATATTGCTGCTCAAGAAAGAGTGCAAAGAAGAGCGACCAGAATTATCCCGGGTTTAAAAGGCATGTCGTATGCAGACAGGCTAAAAGAATTGAATCTATTCAGTCTCGAACAAAGAAGACTACGCGGTGATCTGATTCAAGCATTCAAAATGCTAAAAGGTATTGACAATGTCGACCCAGGGGACTTTTTCGACAAGGACCAGGAGTCACAAATGGAGATTAGATAAAGGGGCATTCAGAACAGAAAATAGGAGGCACTTTTCTACACAGAGAATTGTGAGGGTCTGGAACCCGCTCCCCAGTAATGTTGTTGAAGCCGACACCCTGGGATCCTTCAAGAAGCTGCTTGATGAGATTCTGGGATCAATAAGCTACTAACAACCAAAAGAGCAAGATGGGCCGAATGGCCTCCTCTCGTTTGTAAACTTTCTTATGTTCTTAAAATGTTTGTTTACTTAGGCATGAGCATGCTGTATATGCTATCCTGACACAGATACATGATTTACTAGCGCAGGATTAAAAAAAAAAAAAAAAAAAAAGAACAATATTTGGTTATCAGGCCAACATGCATTTGACTGTGATTTTTCTGCACTTCGACTGGCAGGATCACGACGTCACTTGTTGGATCCACCTTCACATTAGGACAGGATCAGCTATATGCTGGGGAAAGGTGAGAATCCTTTTAATAAAACTTCCCATGTAGTTTGTTTAATGTTTGGTATCACTTATCCTCAAAATGGGCAAAATCTGCTACGATCACAAGATATATGGTGTCTGATTTAGTTGCTTGATAAGGAAGAAATCTAGATGGTGCTATTTTTTCATCAGCGTGTGTCAACATTCTATAGAACCATTGAATAGTAGACACCTCTATCTGGTAAATAGGGGCATATTAATCAAGCTTGTAAAAACTGAAGCATTTCACTTTTTTTTTTTTTTTTTTTATAAATTTAGTCGTTGCCAATTATTTTTTATTATTTTCTCCCCAATTTGGAATGGCCAATTATTTTATTATGCTCAGTTCACCGCTACCACCCCAGGGCTGACTCTGGAGGGCGAAGACAAACACACGCTGTCCGGTTTCATCCTAGGAATCTGAAAAATAGTAATGGCATTTGCAAAGTTGTTTCTATTATCAATAATTGTATTAAGAGTTCCAAAATAATGCAATGTAAACAAAAACTGACAAGTTTAAATATCTTTTAATTGATTTTTAAAAAACAAATTAAAAAAATGGACTAACTGAAGGTGACATGTTTTCTGATTGATTTGGTAATGAAGTGCCACATAACACTGCAGTCTAGGGAATGGCTACAGGAAAGATAACTTACTGTTACAGGAGCCTCCTTTTTAGCTGATATTACAGATAGGCAGCCCAGACAAGGTCTTGGACGTCTCTTTGGGTTGGCTTCAAATTGTCTCTTTTCTCTGATCGGAATGTCTGGAGGGGAGGTGGCCTTCTGGTAAGATAGCAATAAGATTTAAAAAATGACATCTCTGTAAAAATTAAAAAAGGCAGTACCCCACCATCAAGAATAATTTTACACTAAAATATTTTGTCTTATTAACTTTAATTAACACCAACGATATTCATCCACAAATTAGTTCATTGTGTAAACATATCCCAGGGTTTCTACTGCGCATCTCCTTCTACCTTCCTTAGCTCCACACATTCCCACAATCCCCTTCTGCTACTGCACACTCTGAAAAGAGATCCCACTGGATGAGATTGTTTATTACATCTTTAAAGGGAGCGTATAAAACCAATGAACTACTCCATTGCATGTTAAACTTATTTTCGATCAACCAATGAGTTAGAAATAAGTGTGCATGACATGGCCAGTGACTGTGACTTATTCGTGCTGCAAATGATTTGATGTTACACCACCACTCTCTTACTTCAGACAAACACCACAACCCCTAGTCCTTTACACATTTACACATTTTTTATAAACAAAACACAAAATATCCATATAAGATGGATATGTGTAAAAGATCTGAATCATTGATATGTCCAGAGGGTGAAACAATGTGGCAGGAAAATGGTTCATTTTTATGGGACAGCACTGGTAATGGAACCTAAGTTAAAAAAAATAAAAATAAAATCAGGAAGATAAGCTGTGTACCAAACATAGACAATAACTCAAAAGTGAATTAAGTTTCCGATTGTATACCTGGCTATACACAGTTACTACTGATATAAAGACATTTTGGCTCATCTAACCTAGGTCTATGGCATATCCTGAACACAGATTATTACAAAAATATGATTTCAAACAGCATACAAATGTAAGGGGACAGAGAAAAATAATAATTTGAATCTATCTGTCGCTCTAATGCGGGTTCCTAAACATCACGTTGTAATTCTAATTACCTTTTCTTGTCCCTTGTCAAATCTACCCCATACTGTGCTGGCTTGGCCGCCTCCAGCATCTTCACCATCTCCGTCCAGCAAGGATACAACACCAGGAGAAGCAGGTCTTTTTTCACAAATCTGAAAAAAATACATTTGTATTTTAGATGTAATTTCTTGTCACGGGACATTATGTAAATGCTATTATCCATGGTGATTACGACAAACATTTACACTTGGGTCTCTTTGAGAAAGACATTACTAAATCTCAACAAAGAATTTGCCATGCTTACAATTTGCCTATGCTTATGTATACATATACATCTCCTGCCACGTAAACTCTAAACGATGAACATGACATATCAACAGTATGTACAGGATAGAATAAGAATTAGCAATGAAATGTTTAATCACAGTCTGATGAGGGATTATCCAGATGTATGTAAAACTGTGTGACATTCACAATCTTGTATATTATCATTAATGTATACTCTATAATGTTGATGCTAAGTTTCCTGTCAATTGGATAAACAGTTTGTAACAAATTGTGTGTGTGTGTGTACAGCCACCTCCACTTCATCCCCTTCGCAATGGATTTCATCCCCAGCTGGGGATAACAGAGCTGGTATAAAAATCCAACTGTAGTCTCCCTTGGAGCACCAGACAGTGGCATGAATAAAGAGATTAGAAATTGCCCGCTTAGAGGGTATAAACTATCTCTTTAAAGTTTAAAATTACCAGCTTTTAGTGGTTGGTGTCCAGTCGTCATTTTTTACAGTTTCTTCGTTTCACTTTTCCTTTTGTTCACTCATCCTGGTGCAATATATATATATATATATATAAATATAAAATAAAGAGCTAGTTATAACTTTTAAATGAATCTTAACCTCAAAAACACTATCAGGGGGTCCTCGAGTGGCTCACCTGGTAAAAGCGTGGTTGTGTGGTCATACAGCACAGGTTCGCGTCCTGGCTGTGCAAAGTTGTCGGTCTTCGCTGTGAATTCCAAAGGGAGCGTAACATTGGCTCTGGCACTCCCGTGGGTTAGGGAAGCAAAAACAAAAGGGACTGTTTCTCCTCATTGCGCTACAGTGAACCCTGCTGGCCAGGCGCCCTGTGAGCTCAAAAGCGGACACCTGCAGGGCTGGCCTTTGTCCTCCAGAGGTCAGTAGCTCGCTGACATCCGCTCTCGAGTTCCTGGGTGTAAAAGAGGATAATAGTTTGGTTGTGGGATCGGAGGACGCCCACTGAACCTTTGGATCTCCTGAGCTGTGTAAGGAATTGCTGCGATGAGGAGAAAAAATAATTGGACATTCCAAATTGGGGAGAAAATCGGGGGTAAAATAATTGGGCACACTAAATGTATATATACATAACTTCACGTCTGTCCCCAGGCAGGACGATTGAGATATTCGGTAAAGAAACAATGCTATAATTAATCCCTGTAATTACGCCAATTACAGATGTTTCTTTTGCTCCTAAATTATATTGGGATGGTCAGTAAATCATTTGCTGACAATTGCATCATTCACAGAAGGTGTGCGGCAGGTGTGGGATTAATTGGGCCTATTTATATCCCCATCGCTCACAACTTCTTAATTTCATTTTCAGAAATTGTAAAACAGTTTGTGTTAACTCTATAGACACCAGCCCCCTATATACCAACTAAAGTCCATTTATATTAAATATTTAAGTACGAGCATCCCAGGGAGAAAACTAGAATAGCAAATGAGCAAGTGTGCTCAGGTCAGCGCTTTGTGGTAACTGCAGGTATTTGCATCACACTGCTGAATGACCAATAGCCACCCAGTACTGTACATTGCAAATGGGCTGTTTCATCTGAGCTCAACTGTGTTAACCCTGACCTAGTCGAGGTTGGTGAACCCTGTTGTTCTGATTATCAACATAATGTCAATAAATCTTACAAGACTGCATCACACACTTAAAGCAGTTTTTGGCAAAAACACCCACCACCACTGTCAAGTGCATAGGAAAAACAACCATAGTTTAACTGCAGTGGAGAAGATTGGATTTAAATAATTGCAAAATACTGCATGTTTGTATATTGAAATAATGAACATGTTAATGATTATTAAAAATACCAATTGTAGTTGTTTTTTTCAGACAAACATAAAACTGTAGGCCACTGTTTAGTGTCTGAAGGGGACACTGTATGCTAACCAAAGCCCATGGCCAGTATACAATATTTTTCTGTATGCATTATTTTCTGTTGAGCACTACTGACACCGTGGAAACGGTGAGTCTTAGGTCGCCTGCGGATACATTAGTCCAATCGATGCGGCTGAACCTGGTGTGTAATCCCAAGGTAACTGCTCACAGTTAACACGTTTTAATACGTTAATTCACGTTTTAAGTAATACAGTGTCCCCTTCAGACATGTTAAAGGAGAAATTCGGAAACAACATACAAAACTATGCGTGAGTAAATACCATCCTAACTCCTAACATCCAAAAAAAAAAAAAAAAGAAAAAAAAAAAAACAATAATTAATCAAATCAAAAGACAAATCTGCCCTTCGTGCAGCTCTAATACAGACTCTGTTTGATGACCTCAGCAAATATACGCTGTAAGAACTGAGATTTCGGTGTTTGTTTTAGATACATAGGCAACCAATTTTAGAATAATTACATAACATAAAATAGCATATTCATTTTTAAAATGATTACTATTTTTTTTTTAAAACTATCATAACAGCAATATTTTATTCAAAAGAAAAAGTTTTATTAAATTCATTTTGATAATGCTTTTCAGCATGTTTTTTTTGTAAATTAAAGCAATTGTAAAATGCAACTGTATTTCATGACATTATTTCTCAAATATATATTTTTCTTATAATTCACTTACAATTCATATGCCTATATTATTTTCTAATCTGTATATTTAGGTATCCAGACCACATAATGTACAGTACTGTGCTAAGTACTTTGTGCTGTAAGTACAGATTTCTAAGGGATGACAGCCAAACTGGATATGTGAGTATACATTTGGTAGTTATATTCATAAAAGAAATAGTCGAATAAACATTAATTTGTCAAAATTATGCAGCGTTAAATATATTTTTACTAGTTGATATGTATTTTTTATAGCCAGATAATGGACATAGGTTTAACTTTCTATCATTGTTTCAGGCTACTCTACTTGAAATACTGAGAAATAAATTCAAAAAAGAGAGAAAGACACTTATTTCAGTGGAGACTGTAGAAGACATGAAAAAAAAGTTTGGTGCTGTGGGTCGAGGAAGGAAGCGTGCACCAGAGCAACAGCAACCGCTCATGAAAAAGAGAAGAGAATCTGTAAGCCTAACTCTTGGATCTGCATTGACAGAAATAGATTGAAATAGAATTACATACTTTATATATGTACATACATGCGATTGTGTAGTTTATTAGCTAATTGGCTTTCATGGAGAGTACTTGATCTTTAGCATTTTTCCAGAGTAAAGAAAAGCACAGAGAATACATGCAGTAAATGCCTGATCATAAGTATTGAATTACTTAACGTTATGATACATATTGCAGATGCAAAGTGAGGAGTTCCCAGGAGAAGACGAGCATAGTATTGCCAAACACTTGGACTCCATAAGAAAAGAAATAACGAAATTGAGGCCGAACATTGAAGCCATATGTGACAGCATGAATAGAACTGTACACACTCGGGAAATCATGATGGAGAAGAAGTCCACTGAAGAAGTCCTTGGTCTGTTTCCATTCCTAAAGCATCCTAAACTGGTAGGTACTAGTTTTTATTCTACTATGGTGATTGATGAGAAATTAATATTTTTAGTTATAAGCATGTATAATCACTTTAATTAGTCCTCCTAGGTGACCTTTCTGCATCAGCAATCCACCTGCTCCAGCTTTTACAAAACTCCACTGCTCCTGGTTTTTCCCATGCAACTTCTTTCTGCTCGCATTCAGTTTAGTTTGATTTTGTTTTATTTATTGATTTTTTTAACTACTACATTATTTGTAAGTATTCAACTCTTTTTTACAGCTGTGTATATCGCCTTGGATAAAGGCATATGATAAATAAATAAATATAATAATAACTTTAGCATCTGTATTTTAGCTGTTGCACAAAGTAGAACTACGTTTTGGAGTAAACTTGGAACGGAACCTAATGAGTGGCCTATCCAGAATGGTAGATGCTATTTTCAGACTTTCTAGTGGGCATCTTCTAACTACTGTGATGTCCTACATTGAAGATGCTTCAGATAAGACACAGGGAAATGGTAATGTATAAGAAATATTTATTGTACATCAAATTGTTTTGACCTATCTCAGAATAGGATCTATAAATAACTATTAAACAGAAAATGATGCAACTTCATTTCATACACTTGGAGCATAATATTTCATGGGGAAGATAGCTGGTATTTAACTCTCACAGGGGCATAAAAACCAATGCGAAAAACCTGCATGAACAGATTTTTAGAAACTTTGTTGATACTGTTCTTAACATTTTTTTGCTCCAATCCACAATAACGTTTGTATCAGTGGTGGTCAGTCCTGGTCCTGGAGAGCTACAGTCGTGTGTGTGTTTTTTTTTAGGTACCTTTAAATCATTTAAACTATTCTTTATCTGTGCAGTTTAGCAAATAATGAATTCATGAATGTAACTGAGAGCACTGGTGGAATGCAAAGCCAAAGATCCTGTACCTCTCAGACCAGGGTTGCTCAACATTCTTCCGTTTGCTTTGTACTTTGTATATGATCTGATACCCTATTTGTAGGACTGAGAATGAATGCTGCATTGTTGCTGTTGCCAGCTTTGTTTCGAGAGAGGGAAAATCTGTTTGTTGTTGACCAAGTAAGTTAATTGAGCTCTACTTTTTAAATGTAGCTTAACTGAATTGATGTTTTCAATGTTAAATACAAAGTCAAATTATCATTTAGAGATATCTCAAAATGAGTTTGAAATATCTCCAAATTAATTCCTGATATCTGTAAACCATTTTGAGATATCTTAAAATATGTTAAGATATCTCTAATTATTTCAAAATATTTTAAGATATATTCAACTGATTTAAGGATATTTTGAAATATTTAAAGATATCTGTTAAATATTTAAAGGTATCTCTTAATTTGGCTTGCCATAAATGTGTACTTAATGAATTATGAGGGAGACTTGTAGGCAATTAACAGGAGTTTAAGACGTTCCTCGCTGTTTTAAGTGAGATCCGACAGTTAAAATGTTTTTAAAGGGAGGAATATTACGAAATCCCTTTAAAGTAGCCGCAGCCCCACCACACGAGCCGCCACTGCTTGTAGGTATGGTGAGATGCTGCTGAAGTACAATTTCACATAATTTATTGTTGAATAAAGTTATTAATTATTATTTTAAAATCTATACAGGTACCACCATCACCTACGCCAACTATCGTTTTCAAGGGAACAACAAGCCCATTGGCAGCAGATGACATCTCTGTTTGTGTTGATGGAATTGAGATACTCAGTGATTATCCAGGAATGGATATTACCCTTGCTGTTGAATGTATTTTTTCTCTTTATTTTTCCTTGGGCATTGAGTATCCTAAAGCTCTAAAAAATTGTCTGACTTTCATGGAAAGGTACTTCATGAAGCTGAGTATCTCTGACAAAGTACCTTTGCCAGTGTTAAAGATGTACAGTCAAATAACTGCACTTTTACTTTGGGAATAATTATATTGATCTGATGGAATGCCATTTTAACATTTAATCTGAAATTAAATGAATTTATTGTGTCAACTATTTAATTTGATTACAAAAACAGAATATTTGATATAAAAATGTAATTGTACATATAAAAAAAGTATTTATTTTAAATGTAAATGGCTGATTAGAAAATTAATTGTTTATAACAAATGTAAATTGTTTTTAATAGAAGTTTTGATCTCAAAAAACTAATAAACATTCAGTCTTAATTTATAGATATCATAAACTCATAATAAGCTCTGATCTAAATACTGTACTGTAGCTCTTCTAATTTGTGCCACCAAAAAATGAATAAGAAAAAAGAAACCCACGTTCATCAGTTTCAATATACATTTTATCTCAGCTTTTTCAAGGTCTATTACATGTTCTTGAAAATGTATTTTGTGTAAGTTTCAGGAAAATCTGTGGGATGCATAGATTTATTTTCCAGTTTGCTGCGAGACCCTTTTTTTCACTGTGTAAATAATATGGTTTAATTATTAAAAACACACAGGTTGAATAAAACGGTGTAAAACTGTATATAACTAAACCTGAAACTACTCTAATGGTTTAACCTGTAAAAACAATAAATTGTTATATAAATGTTTAATAAATAAATTGTTGGCATCCTGAATTGAGTGATTTATCAAAGCACTTACACTTCTGAGGTTGGGGGATTCTAAAGGATGTGAAGAGCTCTTAACGGTATACATTTGTTTTTTCTCAGTTGAACCAAACAACCCTCCATAGAATGTTAATTGTAAGGTTCAATAGTGTAACTCTTATGGTTCTATATTAAACCTCAATAGAAGGTTCTTCAGAGGAACCAATATGGTTCTGTATTATACCATTAATATAAGAACCATGGTGGTTCTTTATTAAACCTCTAATGCAGGGTTCTTCCAAAGAACCATTTTAAAAGGTTCCATATAGCACTTCAAAATGGTTCCAAATCTATACCAGCAGATAGAACCTTTTAGGGTTCTATATTGTACCCTTTTTTTTAAGAGTGTACTGCATAAAAAAACGAGTGTGTTGTCGTGGCAGTTGGTGATCAAAGAAATAAAACAAAATAAAATCAATAAATAATAATGTCATAGACTTAAAGTCATACCTTTGAAGTCATAATGCATTGCAAGTGTTATTAGGGAATGTTGTGCTGTGTTTTCAAGCGCTTCAATGTGACAGCGGGTGCGTTCACGGAGATCAAGAGCAGCCGCCGCAGGGGAGGGATACCATGGTAAATAGGTTACCTATTTACCATGGTATCTCTCCCCTGGGTGCGTTGTGTTTTGGTGAGCAGGAAAGCAGCGGGCGGGATGGCGAGCTTGTCCTGCTGCTCCAACACAAGCTACTTTAAGAGCCCGTACGATGCGGTCAATGGGTGAAGTTCGTCAGGAGTACTGCATAAAAAAAAAAAAAAAACAAGTGTGTTGTCGTGGCAGTTGGTGATCAAAGAAATAAAACAAAATAAAATCAATAAATAATAATGTCATAGACTTAAAGTCATACCTTTGAAGTCATAATGCATTGCAAGTGTTATTAGGGAATATTGTGCTGTGTTTTCAAGCGCTTCAATGTGACAGCGGGTGCGTTCACGGAGATCAAGAGCAGCCGCCGCAGGGGAGGGATACCATGGTAAATAGGTTACCTATTTACCATGGTATCTCTCCCCTGGGTGCGTTGTGTTTTGGTGAGCAGGAAAGCAGCGGGCGGGATGGCGAGCTTGTCCTGCTGCTCCAACACAAGCTACTTTAAGAGCCCGTACGATGCGGTCAATGGGTGAAGTTCGTCAGGAGTACTGCATAAAAAAAAAAAAAAACGAGTGTGTTGTCATGGCAGTTGGTGAGCAAAGAAATAAAACAAAATAAAATCAATAAATAATAATGTCATAGACTTAAAGTCATACCTTTGAAGTCATAATGCATTGCAAGTGTTATTAGGGAATGTTGTGCTGTGTTTTCAAGCGCTTCAATGTGACAGCGGGTGCGTTCACGGAGATCAAGAGCAGCCGGAGATCAAGAGCAGCCGCCGCAGGGGAGGGATACCATGGTAAATAGGTTACCTATTTACCATGGTATCTCTCCCCTGGGTGCGTTGTGTTTTGGTGAGCAGGAAAGCAGCGGGCGGGATGGCGAGCTTGTCCTGCTGCTCCAACACAAGCTACTTTAAGAGCCCGTACGATGCGGTCAATGGGTGAAGTTCGCCAGGAGTACTGCATAAAAAAAAAAAAAAAACGAGTGTGTTGTCGTGGCAGTTGGTGATCAAAGAAATAAAACAAAATAAAATCAATAAATAATAATGTCATAGACTTAAAGTCATACCTTTTAAGTCATAATGCATTGCAAGTGTTATTAGGGAATGTTGTGCTGTGTTTTCAAGCGCTTCAAATTGTGACAGCGGGTGCGTTCACGGAGATCAAGAGCAGCCGGAGATCAAGAGCAGCCGCCGCAGGGGAGGGATACCATGGTAAATAGGTTACCTATTTACCATGGTATCTCTCCCCTGGGTGCGTTGTGTTTTGGTGAGCAGGAAAGCAGCGGGCGGGATGGCGAGCTTGTCCTGCTGCTCCAACACAAGCTACTTTAAGAGCCCGTACGATGCGGTCAATGGGTGAAGTTCGTCAGGAGTACTGCATAAAAAAAAAAAAAAAACGAGTGTGTTGTCGTGGCAGTTGGTGAGCAAAGAAATAAAACAAAATAAAATCAATAAATAATAATGTCATAGACTTAAAGTCATACCTTTGAAGTCATAATGCATTGCAAGTGTTATTAGGGAATGTTGTGCTGTGTTTTCAAGCGCTTCAATGTGACAGCGGGTGCGTTCACGGAGATCAAGAGCAGCCGCCGCAGGGGAGGGATACCATGGTAAATAGGTTACCTATTTACCATGGTATCTCTCCCCTGGGTGCGTTGTGTTTTGGTGAGCAGGAAAGCAGCGGGCGGGATGGCGAGATTGTCCTGCTGCTCCAACACAAGCTACCTTAAGAGCCGGTACGATGCGGGCAATGGGTGAAGTTCGTCAGGAGTACTGCATAAAAAAACAAAAACGAGTGTGTTGTCGTGGCAGTTGGTGATCAAAGAAATAAAACAAAATAAAATCAATAAATAATAATGTCATAGACTTAAAGTCATACCTTTGAAGTCATAATGCATTGCAAGTGTTATTAGGGAATGTTGTGCTGTGTTTTCAAGCGCTTCAAATTGTGACAGCGGGTGCGTTCACGGAGATCAAGAGCAGCCGGAGATCAAGAGCAGCCGCCGCAGGGGAGGGATACCATGGTAAATAGGTTACCTATTTACCATGGTATCTCTCCCCTGGGTGCGTTGTGTTTTGGTGAGCAGGAAAGCAGCGGGCGGGATGGCGAGCTTGTCCTGCTGCTCCAACACAAGCTACTTTAAGAGCCCGTACGATGCGGTCAATGGGTGAAGTTCGTCAGGAGTACTGCATAAAAAAAAAAACGAGTGTGTTGTCGTGGCAGTTGGTGATCAAAGAAATAAAACAAAATAAAATCAATAAATAATAATGTCATAGACTTAAAGTCATACCTTTGAAGTCATAATGCATTGCAAGTGTTATTAGGGAATGTTGTGCTGTGTTTTCAAGCGCTTCAATGTGACAGCGGGTGCGTTCACGGAGATCAAGAGCAGCCGCCGCAGGGGAGGGATACCATGGTAAATAGGTTACCTATTTACCATGGTATCTCTCCCCTGGGTGCGTTGTGTTTTGGTGAGCAGGAAAGCAGTGGGCGGGATGGCGAGCTTGTCCTGCTGCTCCAACACAAGCTACCTTAAGAGCCGGTACGATGCGGTCAATGGGTGAAGTTCGTCAGGAGTACTGCATAAAAAAAAACGAGTGTGTTGTCGTGGCAGTTGGTGAGCAAAGAAATAAAACAAAATAAAATCAATAAATAATAATGTCATAGACTTAAAGTCATACCTTTGAAGTCATAATGCATTGCAAGTGTTATTAGGGAATGTTGTGCTGTGTTTTCAAGCGCTTCAATGTGACAGCGGGTGCGTTCACGGAGATCAAGAGCAGCCGCCGCAGGGGAGGGATACCATGGTAAATAGGTTACCTATTTACCATGGTATCTCTCCCCTGGGTGCGTTGTGTTTTGGTGAGCAGGAAAGCAGCGGGCGGGATGGCGAGATTGTCCTGCTGCTCCAACACAAGCTACCTTAAGAGCCGGTACGATGCGGGCAATGGGTGAAGTTCGTCAGGAGTACTGCATAAAAAAAAAAAACGAGTGTGTTGTCGTGGCAGTTGGTGATCAAAGAAATAAAACAAAATAAAATCAATAAATAATAATGTCATAGACTTAAAGTCATACCTTTGAAGTCATAATGCATTGCAAGTGTTATTAGGGAATGTTGTGCTGTGTTTTCAAGCGCTTCAAATTGTGACAGCGGGTGCGTTCACGGAGATCAAGAGCAGCCGGAGATCAAGAGCAGCCGCCGCAGGGGAGGGATACCATGGTAAATAGGTTACCTATTTACCATGGTATCTCTCCCCTGGGTGCGTTGTGTTTTGGTGAGCAGGAAAGCAGCGGGCGGGATGGCGAGCTTGTCCTGCTGCTCCAACACAAGCTACTTTAAGAGCCCGTACGATGCGGTCAATGGGTGAAGTTCGTCAGGAGTACTGCATAAAAAAAAAAAAAACGAGTGTGTTGTCGTGGCAGTTGGTGAGCAAAGAAATAAAACAAAATAAAATCAATAAATAATAATGTCATAGACTTAAAGTCATACCTTTGAAGTCATAATGCATTGCAAGTGTTATTAGGGAATGTTGTGCTGTGTTTTCAAGCGCTTCAATGTGACAGCGGGTGCGTTCACGGAGATCAAGAGCAGCCGCCGCAGGGGAGGGATACCATGGTAAATAGGTAACCTATCTCTCCCCTGGGTGCGTTGTGTTTTGGTGAGCAGGAAAGCAGCGGGCGGGATGGCGAGATTGTCCTGCTGCTCCAACACAAGCTACCTTAAGAGCCGGTACGATGCGGGCAATGGGTGAAGTTCGTCAGGAGTACTGCATAAAAAAAAAAACGAGTGTGTTGTCGTGGCAGTTGGTGATCAAAGAAATAAAACAAAATAAAATCAATAAATAATAATGTCATAGACTTAAAGTCATACCTTTTAAGTCATAATGCATTGCAAGTGTTATTAGGGAATGTTGTGCTGTGTTTTCAAGCGCTTCAAATTGTGACAGCGGGTGCGTTCACGGAGATCAAGAGCAGCCGGAGATGAAGAGCAGCCGCCGCAGGGGAGGGATATCTCTCCCCTGGGTGCGTTGTGTTTTGGTGAGCAGGAAAGCAGCGGGCGGGATGGCGAGCTTGTCCTGCTGCTCCAACACAAGCTACCTTAAGAGCCCGTACGATGCGGTCAATGGGTGAAGTTCGTCAGGAGTACTGCATAAAAAAAAAAACGAGTGTGTTGTCGTGGCAGTTGGTGATCAAAGAAATAAAACAAAATAAAATCAATAAATAATAATGTCATAGACTTAAAGTCATACCTTTGAAGTCATAATGCATTGCAAGTGTTATTAGGGAATGTTGTGCTGTGTTTTCAAGCGCTTCAATGTGACAGCGGGTGCGTTCACGGAGATCAAGAGCAGCCGCCGCAGGGGAGGGATACCATGGTAAATAGGTTACCTATTTACCATGGTATCTCTCCCCTGGGTGCGTTGTGTTTTGGTGAGCAGGAAAGCAGTGGGCGGGATGGCGAGCTTGTCCTGCTGCTCCAACACAAGCTACCTTAAGAGCCGGTACGATGCGGTCAATGGGTGAAGTTCGTCAGGAGTACTGCATAAAAAAAAACGAGTGTGTTGTCGTGGCAGTTGGTGATCAAAGAAATAAAACAAAATAAAATCAATAAATAATAATGTCATAGACTTAAAGTCATACCTTTGAAGTCATAATGCATTGCAAGTGTTATTAGGGAATGTTGTGCTGTGTTTTCAAGCGCTTCAATGTGACAGCGGGTGCGTTCACGGAGATCAAGAGCAGCCGGAGATCAAGAGCAGCCGCCGCAGGGGAGGGATACCATGGTAAATAGGTTACCTATTTACCATGGTATCTCTCCCCTGGGTGCGTTGTGTTTTGGTGAGCAGGAAAGCAGCGGGCGGGATGGCGAGCTTGTCCTGCTGCTCCAACACAAGCTACCTTAAGAGCCCGTACGATGCGGTCAATGGGTGAAGTTCGTCAGGAGTACTGCATAAAAAAAAAAACGAGTGTGTTGTCGTGGCAGTTGGTGATCAAAGAAATAAAACAAAATAAAATCAATAAATAATAATGTCATAGACTTAAAGTCATACCTTTGAAGTCATAATGCATTGCAAGTGTTATTAGGGAATGTTGTGCTGTGTTTTCAAGCGCTTCAATGTGACAGCGGGTGCGTTCACGGAGATCAAGAGCAGCCGCCGCAGGGGAGGGATACCATGGTAAATAGGTTACCTATTTACCATGGTATCTCTCCCCTGGGTGCGTTGTGTTTTGGTGAGCAGGAAAGCAGTGGGCGGGATGGCGAGCTTGTCCTGCTGCTCCAACACAAGCTACCTTAAGAGCCGGTACGATGCGGTCAATGGGTGAAGTTCGTCAGGAGTACTGCATAAAAAAAAAAACGAGTGTGTTGTCGTGGCAGTTGGTGATCAAAGAAATAAAACAAAATAAAATCAATAAATAATAATGTCATAGACTTAAAGTCATACCTTTGAAGTCATAATGCATTGCAAGTGTTATTAGGGAATGTTGTGCTGTGTTTTCAAGCGCTTCAATGTGACAGCGGGTGCGTTCACGGAGATCAAGAGCAGCCGGAGATCAAGAGCAGCCGCCGCAGGGGAGGGATACCATGGTAAATAGGTTACCTATTTACCATGGTATCTCTCCCCTGGGTGCGTTGTGTTTTGGTGAGCAGGAAAGCAGCGGGCGGGATGGCGAGCTTGTCCTGCTGCTCCAACACAAGCTACCTTAAGAGCCGGTACGATGCGGGCAATGGGTGAAGTTCGTCAGGAGTACTGCATAAAAAAAAAAAAACGAGTGTGTTGTCGTGGCAGTTGGTGATCAAAGAAATAAAACAAAATAAAATCAATAAATAATAATGTCATAGACTTAAAGTCATACCTTTGAAGTCATAATGCATTGAAAGTGTTATTAGGGAATGTTGTGCTGTGTTTTCAAGCGCTTCAATGTGACAGCGGGTGCGTTCACGGAGATCAAGAGCAGCCGGAGATGAAGAGCAGCCGCCGCAGGGGAGGGATACCATGGTAAATAGGTTACCTATTTACCATGGTATCTCTCCCCTGGGTGCGTTGTGTTTTGGTGAGCAGGAAAGCAGCGGGCGGGATGGCGAGCTTGTCCTGCTGCTCCAACACAAGCTACTTTAAGAGCCCGTACGATGCGGTCAATGGGTGAAGTTCGTCAGGAGTACTGCATAAAAAAAAAAAACGAGTGTGTTGTCGTGGCAGTTGGTGATCAAAGAAATAAAACAAAATAAAATCAATAAATAATAATGTCATAGACTTAAAGTCATACCTTTGAAGTCATAATGCATTGCAAGTGTTATTAGGGAATGTTGTGCTGTGTTTTCAAGCGCTTCAATGTGACAGCGGGTGCGTTCACGGAGATCAAGAGCAGCCGGAGATGAAGAGCAGCCGCCGCAGGGGAGGGATACCATGGTAAATAGGTTACCTATTTACCATGGTATCTCTCCCCTGGGTGCGTTGTGTTTTGGTGAGCAGGAAAGCAGCGGGCGGGATGGCGAGCTTGTCCTGCTGCTCCAACACAAGCTACTTTAAGAGCCCGTACGATGCGGTCAATGGGTGAAGTTCGTCAGGAGTACTGCATAAAAAAAAAAAACGAGTGTGTTGTCGTGGCAGTTGGTGAGCAAAGAAATAAAACAAAATAAAATCAATAAATAATAATGTCATAGACTTAAAGTCATACCTTTGAAGTCATAATGCATTGCAAGTGTTATTAGGGAATGTTGTGCTGTGTTTTCAAGCGCTTCAATGTGACAGCGGGTGCGTTCACGGAGATCAAGAGCAGCCGGAGATCAAGAGCAGCCGCCGCAGGGGAGGGATACCATGGTAAATAGGTTACCTATTTACCATGGTATCTCTCCCCTGGGTGCGTTGTGTTTTGGTGAGCAGGAAAGCAGCGGGCGGGATGGCGAGCTTGTCCTGCTGCTCCAACACAAGCTACTTTAAGAGCCCGTACGATGCGGTCAATGGGTGAAGTTCGTCAGGAGTACTGCATAAAAAAAAAAAACGAGTGTGTTGTCGTGGCAGTTGGTGAGCAAAGAAATAAAACTAAATAAAATCAATAAATAATAATGTCATAGACTTAAAGTCATACCTTTGAAGTCATAATGCATTGCAAGTGTTATTAGGGAATGTTGTGCTGTGTTTTCAAGCGCTTCAATGTGACAGCGGGTGCGTTCACGGAGATCAAGAGCAGCCGGAGATCAAGAGCAGCCGCCGCAGGGGAGGGATACCATGGTAAATAGGTTACCTATTTACCATGGTATCTCTCTCCTGGGTGCGTTGTGTTTTGGTGAGCAGGAAAGCAGCGGGCGGGATGGCGAGCTTGTCCTGCTGCTCCAACACAAGCTACCTTAAGAGCCGGTATACCGCTAGCTACCATAGACACCTAGATACGAATGCATAGTAGTATACTGGCCAAGGGCGTTGGTTTTGCCCAGAGCCGTAACTAAGCTTTTAGCTACCGGGGCATGCAAATATATATATATATATATATATATATATATATATATATATATATATATATATATATATATATATATATATATATATAAATTGCATGGATCTCCGGAATGAAGCAACCGGAGGTGTATGGAAAGACTCAATATTGCAGCTACAGCATACAAACATTCTAAAAGTTATAAACAAAATAGGTGTATTTTTTCTTCCAATACCTCTCAGTTAATTATTATTATTTGTTTTGTTAATTCAATACAATCTAGGTAGCTATATATAATTGTTCTTTTTTTTTTCTTTTTTTTTTTTTGGATGTTAGGAGTTAGGATGGTATTTACTCGCGCATAGTTTTGTATGTTATTTCCGAATTTCTCCTTTAACATGTCTGAAGGGGACACTGTATTACTTAAAACGTGAATTAACGTATTAAAACGTGTTAACTGTGAGCAGTTACTTTGGGATTACACACCAGGTTCAGACGCATTGATTGGACTAATGTATCCGCAGGCGACCTAAGACTCACCGTTTCAACGGTGTCAGTAGTGCTCAACAGAAAATAATGCATACAGAAAAATATTGTATACTGGCCATGGGCTTTGGTTATGCCCAGCGCCGTAACTAAGCATTTAGCTACCGGGGCATGCAAATATATATATATATATATATATATATATATATATATATATATATATATATATATATATATATATATATATCTGTCTATTAAAACGTGTTAACTGTGAGCAGTTACCTTGGGATTACACACCAGGTTCAGACGCATTGAATGGACTAATGTATCCGCAGGCGACCTAAGACTCACCGTTTCAACGGTGTCAGTAGTGCTCAACAGAAAATAATGCATACAGAAAAATATTGTATACTGGCCATGGGCTTTGGTTTTGCCCAGCGCCGTAACTAAGCATTTAGCTACCAGGGCATGCAAATATATATATATATATATATATATATATATATATATATATATATATATATATATATATATATATATATATATATATAAATTGCATGGATCTCCGGAATGAAGCAACCGGAGGTGGATGGAAAGACTCAATATTGCAGCTACAGCATACAAACATTCTAAAAGTTATAAACAAAATAGGTGTATTTTTTCTTCCAATACCTCTCAGTTAATTATTATTATTTGTTTTGTTAATTCAATACAATCTAGGTAGCGATATATATAATTGTTATTTTTTTTTCTTTTTTTTTTTTTTTTGGATGTTAAGAGTTAGGATGGTATTTACTCGCGCATAGTTTTGTATGTTATTTCCGAATTTCTCCTTTAACATGTCTGAAGGGGACACTGTATTACTTAAAACGTGTATTAACGTATTAAAACGTGTTAACTGTGAGCAGATGCCTTGACCAGTCTGCACCCAGCTACCTCCAGACCCTCATCTCTCCCTACACCCCCACTCGACCTCTCCGCTCCGCCTGCACTAGAAGACTAGCTCTACCACCGCTACGCTCCCCTGCCTCCAAAGCCCGCTCCTTCTCCACCCTTGCTCCGCAGTGGTGGAGTGACCTTCCTACAGATGTCAGGACTGCCCAGTCCCTGACCACATTCCGGCGCCTCCTTAAGACTCACCTCTTCAAAGAGCACCTGTAGAACTCCTCTGTTTGTATCCTGGGACACTATCACCCTTCATGTAAATGTGCTTTATTTTGCTCTTACCAGCCCCTATTTTACTGCATTTAATCCTGTACTTCTGAATACTGTAATCTGCCAAGTTTTTAACCTGTAGTACTTTGTATTTACTCACATCCTGATGTAACTATCACTATTTAATCATATCCTGATGTAACTATCACTATTACCTGATGTATTATTGAATTGTGGTTTGTCAAACTTGTACTTTACTTGAACAAAAGTTATTGTATTGCTTGCTCTTATTGTATTACTTGTATTGTAACGCTTGAAATGTTTTTGCTTACGATTGTAAGTCGCCCTGGATAAGGGCGTCTGCTAAGAAATAAATAATAATAATAATAATGGACCTCCGGAATGAAGCAACCGGAGGTGGATGGAAAGACTCAATATTGCAGCTACCGGGGCATGCAAGACTCCATATCGTAGATACCGGGCATGCAATTATATATATATATATATATATATATATATATATATATATATATATATATATATATATATATATATATTAATGTTATTTTTTTTTTGGATGTTTGGAGTTTTACTCGCGCATAGTTTTGTATGTTATTTCCGAATTTCTCCTTAAACATGTCTGATGGGGACACTGTATTACTTAAAACGTGAATTAACGTATTAAAACGTGTTAACTGTGAGCAGTTACCTTGGGATTACACACCAGGTTCAGCCGCATTGATTGGACTAATGTATCCGCAGGCGACCTAAGACTCACCGTTTCAACGGTGTCAGTAGTGCTCAACAGAAAATAATGCATACAGAAAAATATTGTATACTTGCCATGGGCTTTGGTTAGAATACAGTGTCCCCTTCAGACACTAAACAGTGGCCTACATTTTTATGTTTGTCTGAAAAAAACAACTACAATTGGTATTTTTAATAATCATTAACATGTTCATTATTTCAATATACAAACATGCAGTATTTTGCAATTATTTAAATCCAATCTTCTCCACTGCAGTTAAACTATGGTTGTTTTTCCTATGCACTTGACAGTGGTGGTGGGTGTTTTTGCCAAAAACTGCTTTAAGTGTGTGATGCAGTGTTGTAAGATTTATTGACATTATGTTGATAATCAGAACAACAGGGTTCACTAACCTCGACTAGGTCAGGGTTAACACAGTTGAGCTCAGATGAAACAGCCCATTTGCAATGTACAGTACTGGGTGGCTATTGGTCATTCAGCAGTGTGATGCAAATACCTGCAGTTACCACAAAGCGCTGACCTGAGCACACTTGCTCATTTGCTATTCTAGTTTTCTCCCTGGGATGCTCGTACTTAAATATTTAATATAAATGGACTTTAGTTGGTATATAGGGGGCTGGTGTCTATAGAGTTAACACAAGCTGTTTTACAATTTCTGAAAATGAAATTAAGAAGTTGTGAGCGATGGGGATATAAATAGGCCCAATTAATCCCACACCTGCCGCACACCTTCTGTGAATGATGCAATTGTCAGCAAATGATTTACTGACCATCCCAATATAATTTAGGAGCAAAAGAAACATCTGTAATTGGCGTAATTACAGGGATTAATTATAGCATTGTTTCTTTACCGAATATCTCAATCGTCCTGCCTGGGGACAGACGTGAAGTTATGTATATATACATTTAGTGTGCCCAATTATTTTACCCCCGATTTTCTCCCCAATTTGGAATGTCCAATTATTTTTTCTCCTCATCGCAGCAATTCCTTACACAGCTCAGGAGATCCAAAGGTTCAGTGGGCGTCCTCCGATCCCACAACCAAACTATTATCCTCTTTTACACCCAGGAACTCGAGAGCGGATGTCAGCGAGCTACTGACCTCTGGAGGACAAAGGCCAGCCCTGCAGGTGTCCGCTTTTGAGCTCACAGGGCGCCTGGCCAGCAGGGTTCACTGTAGCGCAATGAGGAGAAACAGTCCCTTTTGTTTTTGCTTCCCTAACCCACGGGAGTGCCAGAGCCAATGTTACGCTCCCTTTGGAATTCACAGCGAAGACCGACAACTTTGCACAGCCAGGACGCGAACCTGTGCTGTATGACCACACAACCACGCTTTTACCAGGTGAGCCACTCGAGGACCCCCTGATAGTGTTTTTGAGGTTAAGATTCATTTAAAAGTTATAACTAGCTCTTTATTTTATATATATATATATATATATATATATATATATATATATATATATATTGCACCAGGATGACTGAACAAAAGGAAAAGTGAAACGAAGAAACTGTAAAAAATGACGACTGGACACCAACCACTAAAA
Organism: Acipenser ruthenus; assembly: GCF_902713425.1. Classification (NCBI taxonomy): domain Eukaryota; kingdom Metazoa; phylum Chordata; class Actinopteri; order Acipenseriformes; family Acipenseridae; genus Acipenser; species Acipenser ruthenus. The sequence continues at coordinate 14,274 of NW_026708472.1, read as the reverse complement.
GCTGGTAATTTTAAACTTTAAAGAGATAGTTTATACCCTCTAAGCGGGCAATTTCTAATCTCTTTATTCATGCCACTGTCTGGTGCTCCAAGGGAGACTACAGTTGGATTTTTATACCAGCTCTGTTATCCCCAGCTGGGGATGAAATCCATTGCGAAGGGGATGAAGTGGAGGTGGCTGTACACACACACACACAATTTGTTACAAACTGTTTATCCAATTGACAGGAAACTTAGCATCAACATTATAGAGTATACATTAATGATAATATACAAGATTGTGAATGTCACACAGTTTTACATACATCTGGATAATCCCTCATCAGACTGTGATTAAACATTTCATTGCTAATTCTTATTCTATCCTGTACATACTGTTGATATGTCATGTTCATCGTTTAGAGTTTACGTGGCAGGAGATGTATATGTATACATAAGCATAGGCAAATTGTAAGCATGGCAAATTCTTTGTTGAGATTTAGTAATGTCTTTCTCAAAGAGACCCAAGTGTAAATGTTTGTCGTAAGCACCATGGATAATAGCATTTACATAATGTCCCGTGACAAGAAATTACATCTAAAATACAAATGTATTTTTTTCAGATTTGTAAAAAAAGACCTGCTTCTCCTGGTGTTGTATCCTTGCTGGACGGAGATGGTGAAGATGCTGGAGGCGGCCAAGCCAGCACAGTATGGGGTAGATTTGACAAGGGACAAGAAAAGGTAATTAGAATTACAACGTGATGTTTAGGAACCCGCATTAGAGAGACAGATAGATTCAAATTATTATTTTTCTCTGTCCCCTTACATTTGTATGCTGTTTGAAATCATATTTTTGTAATAATCTGTGTTCAGGATATGCCATAGACCTAGGTTAGATGAGCCAAAATGTCTTTATATCAGTAGTAACTGTGTATAGCCAGGTATACAATCGGAAACTTAATTCACTTTTGAGTTATTGTCTATGTTTGGTACACAGCTTATCTTCCTGATTTTATTTTTATTTTTTTTAACTTAGGTTCCATTACCAGTGCTGTCCCATAAAAATGAACCATTTTCCTGCCACATTGTTTCACCCTCTGGACATATCAATGATTCAGATCTTTTACACATATCCATCTTATATGGATGTTTTGTGTTTTGTTTATAAAAAATGTGTAAATGTGTAAAGGACTAGGGGTTGTGGTGTTTGTCTGAAGTAAGAGAGTGGTGGTGTAACATCAAATCATTTGCAGCACGAATAAGTCACAGTCACTGGCCATGTCATGCACACTTATTTCTAACTCATTGGTTGATCGAAAATAAGTTTAACATGCAATGGAGTAGTTCATTGGTTTTATACGCTCCCTTTAAAGATGTAATAAACAATCTCATCCAGTGGGATCTCTTTTCAGAGTGTGCAGTAGCAGAAGGGGATTGTGGGAATGTGTGGAGCTAAGGAAGGTAGAAGGAGATGCGCAGTAGAAACCCTGGGATATGTTTACACAATGAACTAATTTGTGGATGAATATCGTTGGTGTTAATTAAAGTTAATAAGACAAAATACCAGGTGGGGGCACCATTAGAGCGCGTCGTTGTGGACATCTTAGGGCCGTTTCCACGGACGGAGGGGGGCAACCGGTACGTCCTGGTGGCCATGGATTACTTTACTAAATGGCCCGAGGCGTACGCAGTCCCCGATCAGAGCGCGACTACCTGCGCGGAGGCACTGCTGGAAGGCATGTTCTGCCGGTTTGGGGTTCCCGAGGAGCTACACAGTGACCAGGGGCGTAACTTTGAAGCGCAGGTGTTTGGTGAGGTGTGCAGGTGGCTGGGTATTAAGAAAACCAGGACGACCCCACTACACCCACAGAGCGATGGATTGGTGGAGCGGTTTAACCGCACCCTTGCCACCCAGCTGACCATGTGGACCTCCCAGCACCAGCGTGACTGGGATCAATGCTTGCCCTTGGTCCTAATGGCCTACCGGACTGCAGTGCATGAATCTACAGGGTGCACGCCAGCGGCTCTTATGTTTGGGAGAGAGCTCCGCACCCCAGTGGACCTTGTGTTTGGCCGGCCACCTCAGCTCCACACTCCGGAACCTACCGGCCCGGAATACCTCCAGCAGCTACAGGACCGATTGGACACTGCCCATGTTTACGCTCGGAAGCACCTCACCTCAGCTGGCCAGCGCCAGAAACGGGCATACGATACTCACTGCCCTCGGCGAAGAAAGGGACTCTGCCCCAAGCTGGCCAGTAACTGGGAGGGCCCCTGTGTTGTTCTGGAGAGGCTCTCCGAGGTGACTTCTCGAGTGCGGCTGCGGACCCGTAGCCGGGCGGTTGTGCTCCACCAAGACCGCTTGGCCCCCTACCGCCCCGGAACAAACTCGGTTGTCCCTGCAGCCAGCCCGGAGGCCAGCTCCCAGGACAGGGAAAGCGCTTCCCCCTTGCAACCACCGAATTGTTCACCAGCTGGTGGCCCAGGTAGGAGCATTCTGGCTCCAGCTGACTCCCAGCCCGCTGCACCTGTGCTCCAGCGCGGCCAGCGTATCCGTCGACCACCCCCGGGACTCTCTGACTTTGTGAGACATTAAGTGTTGGGCCAGCGGGACGTTCGGCCCTAAGATGGGGGCTGTGTAACGGGCACGGCTGGACTGACTCGCCGTTGCCACCTGTCGTCGAATAGGGCGCTGTGCCCGGAGCCAGTCCCCTACATTTGGTTAATGTGCAGCCGTGGATGCTGGGAGTACGAACTATGGTAGGGGAGAAACTGAATTATTGTTGTTGTGTTTATTTGTTGTTACTGTAAAAGTTTGCGTACTGTTCTATGCATTTCCCTGTAATTGTTATTACCCTTCCGGTGTTGTTTGATATATATGTGAATGTCACCCTGAGAGGCAGAGTAGTGCTCTGGTGTGGGGAAGGGCTGTGTGTGTGTGTTCATAGAGGGCGCTGACTTGCTGTTAGCTGCTTAATAAACTGCATTACCTAAAAGAGCTATTGTGTGCGTGTCTCCGTTAATCCCTGTGCTCGCTACAATATATATATATATATATATATATATATATATATATATATATATATATATATATATATATATATAATTGCTATATATATATATATATATATATATATATATATATAATTGCGATATGGAGTCTTGCATGCCCCGGTAGCTACGAAATGGAGTCTTACCATCCACCTCAGGTTGCTTCAACCGGAGGTGCATGCAATGATATATATCTTATTGTATTACTTGTATTGTAACGCTTGAAATGTTTTTGCTTACGATTGTAAGTCGCCCTGGATAAGGGCGTCTGCTAAGAAATAAATAATAATAATAATAATAATATATATGCATGCCCCGGCAGCTAAATGCTTAGTTACGGCGCTGGGCAAAACCAAAGCCCATGGCCAGTATACAATATTTTTCTGTATGCATTCTTTTCTGTTGAGCACTACTGACACCGTTGAAAGGGTGAGTCTTAGGTCGCCTGTGGATACATTAGTCCAATCAATGCGTCTGAACCTGCATGCGCGAGTAAATACCATCCTAACTCCTAACATCCAAAAAAAAAAAATAACAAGTAGTGGAGTAGTGGTTAGAGCTCTGGACTCTTGACCGGAGGGTCATGGGTTCAATCACTGGTGTAGGACACTGCTGCTGTACAATTGAGCAAGGTACATTACCTAGATTGCTCCAGTAAAAACCCAACTGTATAAATGGGTAATTGTAGTAAAAATACTGTGATATCTTGTAACAATTGTAAGTCGCCCTGGATAAGGGTGTCTGCTAAGAAATAAATAATAATAATAGTAATAATAAATATATATATATATATATATATATATATATATATATATATATATATATATATATCTATATATATATATATATATATATATATATATATATATAATTGCATGCCCCGGTAGCTACGATATGGAGTCTTGCATGCCCGGGATATATATATATATGCTCCGGTAGCTAAATGCTTAGTTACGGCGCTGGGCAAAACCAAAGCCTATGGCCAGTATACAATATTTTTCTGTATGCATTCTTTTCTGTTGAGCACTACTGACACCGTTCCCCCCCCCCCCCAGATTTCTGCCAGGCAGTTGCTTAGCCACTGTGTTAGGATCGTTCACACTGAAACATGTGTAAGAAATTGCAATATTGTTATATTTTTCGCTTCCCATTATAGCGGGGCGGACGTGGCATGGGCGGCGCTGATTTTTCTTTTCGCTCACGGAAAGAACTTTTTTATTTACCGCGTTGCTATCAACCAATGAGAATACATAAGCAAGCTGTACTTGCTCAACCCCAAACACAGATGCATGAAACATATATGCTATCATTACTGTATATGCTATGTAGCCTAGCTACTACACACATAGATGTGGTAGAGGACATCTACTATGTAATGAGTAGCCTATGTATTTACATAGAATGCACTCGCCTCATGACATATCTTATTGCCAGCTGACCTCTCCAGCAGCCAGCCTACTAATAAGATTATTATTTTTCACGGATTGTGCAGCCAGCTTCATCAAGGGACGGTAACCAAGTCCATCCAGGTCTTGGAGATGGAGTGGTAAATGTACAACCTGTTATTAATTGAATAACTAAAGAAATAAATCAGAATGAAAACAGTTCTGAACGCTGCTGAGAGAAAACCGGCAAAACTGTTTCAATTCCTGAGTTCGATTACCTACTTGTTTTCATTCTGATTATTTGTTTAGGCTACAACGTGTCCGTCAGCGAATGTCAGTGCAGTGTGATACCAAAAACAAATGAGTGGTTGGATTTGCTGTCAATCAACCAAGTTTTTTGTTGGATCAGCTGTTTGTACATGTTTTTGTGTTTAAAGGCGCTGTAGTTATACAATGTAGTTAATGCAACTGTGTACACAAGTCCCTCCTCCCCCGAACCTCCAGAAGATTAGGTACCATCGGCAGTCCTGCGTCAGTCAAAGAGTAATTACATTAGTCAGGATTTGTGAAATTAAATAAAATGGTTTGCTTTGCTTTGAACACCAAATGTGAAATGAACAACCATAAGTACGAATGAAATTATATATAGTTACTTATTATCATAATGTGAAATTGAAATCTGATGCGCATGTTAAAAGTTCAAGTCCTTTGCTTCGTATTTCCTTTTTAGTTTTTAAACGGAAGTGTTCTGAACTGAATCTCTCTTTTTAACTATTTTGCACAACAGTGTATTTGGTTATTGGATCTTCTGTTAAAAAAAAAAAGTTCTTTATTTTTCGAAAATAAAACGTCAATGCACTAATAAGAAATCAGGTTGCCAATTTCACCACTGTGACTATTCACCTTAAAAAAGTTACCATTGCCACCCTCTCCCGAAAAAAAATCCTGGCTACGCCACTGTTGCCAGGGTTTATTATTTAAAAATGCGCAGTTTATTTCAAACTTTCAAAACATAATAACATAACAAAGAGTGTCTAAGACCCTTCACCGTTATATTTGTTCTCGTGTGAGACTTTCACTTTTTCAGTCAGCGAAAATATGTGCTAAAACGGAGTGAATTTGAGCCCTGTTAAAATGGCAAAAATACAGCTACGTTTGGAGTTTTTCTACAACAAAAAAGCTAAACCTCCAACGCCAGAGACATCAACAGAAACCGAACCTGACTCTTCTGTAGTTCAGAATGTTACGAACAGCACAAGAGTGTGACGATCCTTCCATTTCAAACGCTCAGGTTAGTGCAGGTGTAGATGTCTGTCGATAAGAGACTCTTGCCTGTAAAGTGTTGTTTGCAGCTCTCTTGATTGTGACAATCTGGCGTAGAACTGTTTGTGATGAAATATCTGGTAATCTTAGAAAGCTAGCTTAATGTTTACATAAAAATGGTTAAATTCGGGCATCGGGTTTGAGCATTTTTTTTTTCGGGGGGGGGGGGGGGGGGGTGGTGATGGGGGTGCTGTGCCCCACCAGTTTTTCAAGCCATGAGTCGCCAATGGGCGGGGTTAACCAAATAATTTAAAGTGGGTGGGGCTAACCACATCATTTCATAAACCTTACTTGTTGTGCACTTCCATTTACTATATCGGTATCAGGGATATTATTTAAATAGTTCACACTTGGGTAAGAAAAGAATAGTATTATTATTTGTTTATTTTAGCAGACGCCTTTATCCAAGGCGACTTACAGAGACTAGGGTGTGTGAACTATGCATCAGCTGCAGAGTCACTTACAATTACGTCTCACCCAAAAGACAGAGCACAAGGAGGTTAAGTGACTTGCTCAGGATCACACAATGAGTCAGTGGCTGAGGTGGGATTTGAACCGGGAACCTGGTTACAAGCCCTGTTCTTTAACCACTGGACCACACAGCCTAATACAACATTTATATAAAATATATTAAAATATCATGATATAACAAGATTTGTTTAAATGATTATCCAGATACAGTATAATATACATAAGAAATTGAAATTGACTTTCAGCACACACAAAAAAAAAGAAAGTAAAACATCTTTGGTGATCTGGGAGAGGAGAGTGCTGCAAGTTCCTTATTATTTCAGTGTTTCAGCCACACCTAATAAGATTGCATGAATGGCATTAACACATGCTCACAGTCCCTACACTGGGTAGAATGGAATTGCTCTTCCTGTGAAATGAGAAAACGTTTTTCACAGTAATCATTACCCAACATCCTTTGAAGACCTGCAGCAACATATAGGCAAGGTTGATAAGGACTTCAGTTAAAATTCTGGTCTACCTGGATTAGTTTCTTGTGGTTTTACCCTAGAAGATAAATATCTAGAATATGGGAATATTGCCTGCAAGTGAGTACAATGTTTTTCTTTCTTACGTTAGAAGTTGTTTCACCTTGAATGGAACTACCATATATCTGCAGAAATTAACTTTCAATGGATACTATGTCTCAAGTTAGAAATACGAGTTTCATTAGAGTTAATTTTGTTCAGTTTAAATAATAAGTAATGCAAATAAATACATAGTTTTAAGAATACAATTTTATCTATTTCTACCAACCTTCATTGTTTTGTCTGTTTCAGACCCCTCTACATAGGGGCAGGAATAGCCACAGTCAGTGTGACCACAAGCAGGCAGACAAGCAGCAGTGACCTCATCTTCAGAGCTAAACACTGAACCACAAGCATGTTGCAGGATGTTATATAGCAGTTTAGCTTAGGGCTCCTCTCAATTTCAAAAACCTCACAAAACAGCAAGAGAATGATATAGCAGTTTGGTATACTGTAAAGCCTATAAAGTGAGATTTGGAGTGAAGATCTTTTACGAATGTTGAAGTATTGATGGATTAAATAATACTTAATATTTATGTAACTTCTGGACTTACAGAGACTAGGGTGAGTGAACTATGCATCAGCTGCATAATGGATTTAATTATGAGTTTTTGCCACTGAACAACACAAAAAAGTCCATAATGTCAAAGTGAAAAATAAAATCTACAAATTGTTCTAAATTAATTACAAATACAAAACAGAAAATAATTGATTGCATAAGTATTCACCCCCTTGAGTCAATATTTGGTAGAGGCACCTTTGGCAGCAATTACAGCCACGAGTCTATTTGTATAAGTCTCTACCAGCTTTGCACATCTGGAAACTGCAATTTTTGCATCTTCACGAGCTTTCCAGGCCCTGACGCAGAGAAGCATCCCCATAGCATGATGCTCCCACCACCATGCTTCACGGTAGGGATGGTGTTCTCAGGATGATGTGCGGTGTTAGGCTTGCGCCAAACATAGCGCATAGCGTTGTGGCCAAAAAGCTCTATTTTGGTCTCATCACACCATAGAATCTTCTTCCACTTGGTCTCAGAGTCTCTCACATGCCTTCTGGCAAACTCTAGCCGAGATTTGATGCAAGTTTTTTTCAACAATGGCTTTCTTTTTGCCACTCTCCCATAAAGGCCAGTTTTGTAAAGCACCCGGGCTATTGTTGCCGTATGCACAGTGTCTCCCAGCTCAGCCGTGGAAGACTGTAACTCCTTTAGAGTTGCCATAGGCCTCTTGGTGGCCTCCCTGGCTAGTGCCCTTCTCGCCCGGATACTCAGTTTTTGAGGACAGCCTATTCTAGACAGATTCACAGTTGTGCCATATTCTCTCCATTTCTTAATAATGGACTTTACTGTGCTCCGGGGGATATTCAATGCCTTGGAAATGTTCTTATATCCTACCCGATTGGTGCTTTTGAAGAACCTTATTCCGGATTTGCTTTGAATGTTCCTTCATCTTCATGATGTAGTTTTTGTTAGGAAATGTACTAACCAACTGTGGGACCTCCCAGAGACAGGTGTATTTAACCTGAAATCATGTGAAACACCTTAATTGCACACAGGTGGACACCATTCAACTAATTATGTGACTTCTAAAGACAATTGGTTGCACCAGAGCTTATTTAGGTGTGTCATAGCAAAGGGAGTGAATACTTATGCAATCAATTATTTTCAGTTTTATATTTGTAATTAATTTAGAACAATTTGTAGATTTTATTTTTCACTTTTCACTTTTTGTGTTGATCAGTAGCAAAAACTCCTAATTAAATCCATTTTGATTCCATTTGTAACACAATAAAATGTGGAAAAGTCCAAGGGGGGTGAATACTTTTGAGTGTCACTGTGTATATATATATATATATATATATATATATATATATATATATATATATATATAATGATAAGTCAGTCCGTCCTATAACCTCCAGATGTCCACATGACCAAATACAAATTCCCCATAAACTGATCTAAAGAATAAATAAGTTATTAACACATTAACTATTGGCTAATGAGTAATTATAGCTATAGAAATTGAGGCAATCAAGGCTTTTGGTTTTAGAAAAAGAAAAAAAACATGACTGTGCCAGATTACAAAATGTACATCAGTACCCATTTGCAGTCATGCACTGTGACGACAATATATTTTTCATAATCTGCCATTTATCTTTAGAACATTATAGAAAGGCTTTAGTAGACAGACATTTGAAATTACTGAAAAAAGAGATCTTAAAGTTGCAACCCTTAGCATATAGATGAATCATTTCCCTGATGTTAAAAACCAAATTGCAACCAGAGATATATTTTTTTAAAATATTGCTCGAGCAGGAATATGTATTTTAAAGATCCTCAAGGAGGCTAGTAATCCAAGATTCAGGGCCACACTGTAAATGGCACTGCCTATATCTTGAAGAAATACTTAAATAAAAATATTATAATAGAAATCCCAAATCCAAGAAAGAAGATAACCACTCTAATTTTTTTAAGCCTTTAAGAAATTGGATTTAAAGCTTGATTAGTCATTAGCCCTTTCTGTGAGTTAATTCATCATGTCAAAATTGGTAATGTTTAATTATTGTTAATTACACATATTAGGTGTACTCCACTGACATTGTGTGGTTGTAGGACTAATTTACAGGTCAGAAAACCTTTAAAAGATTGCATGAAATTCTCAAGGACTTATTCAAGTGTTAAAGCTTTGTGAACACAACAAAACAGCTGTCAAAAGCATTCTGTCTTAAAAAGACATAAATCCATTAAAATGAACACCCTCCCACCAACCCACATCCTTCACACACATGCATATACACAAACACACACAAGAAGAATACCAATTTCAAAAGATACCAAAATAAACTCAAGAACAAAGTGTTTTTTATTTTTGTTCTTTATTAAAATGTCTTCATCTAGACAATGTGGGGAAGCTATAAAAAAAGGCCAACAAGATGCTCGGATATATTGTGATAAGTGTTGAATTTAAATCAAGGGAAGTAATGTTAAAACTTTACAATGCATTAGTAAGACCTCATCTAGAATATTGTGTTCAGTTCTGGTCACCTCGTTACAAAAAGGATATTGCTGCTCAAGAAAGAGTGCAAAGAAGAGCGACCAGAATTATCCCGGGTTTAAAAGGCATGTCGTATGCAGACAGGCTAAAAGAATTGAATCTATTCAGTCTCGAACAAAGAAGACTACGCGGTGATCTGATTCAAGCATTCAAAATGCTAAAAGGTATTGACAATGTCGACCCAGGGGACTTTTTCGACAAGGACCAGGAGTCACAAATGGAGATTAGATAAAGGGGCATTCAGAACAGAAAATAGGAGGCACTTTTCTACACAGAGAATTGTGAGGGTCTGGAACCCGCTCCCCAGTAATGTTGTTGAAGCCGACACCCTGGGATCCTTCAAGAAGCTGCTTGATGAGATTCTGGGATCAATAAGCTACTAACAACCAAAAGAGCAAGATGGGCCGAATGGCCTCCTCTCGTTTGTAAACTTTCTTATGTTCTTAAAATGTTTGTTTACTTAGGCATGAGCATGCTGTATATGCTATCCTGACACAGATACATGATTTACTAGCGCAGGATTAAAAAAAAAAAAAAAAAAAAAGAACAATATTTGGTTATCAGGCCAACATGCATTTGACTGTGATTTTTCTGCACTTCGACTGGCAGGATCACGACGTCACTTGTTGGATCCACCTTCACATTAGGACAGGATCAGCTATATGCTGGGGAAAGGTGAGAATCCTTTTAATAAAACTTCCCATGTAGTTTGTTTAATGTTTGGTATCACTTATCCTCAAAATGGGCAAAATCTGCTACGATCACAAGATATATGGTGTCTGATTTAGTTGCTTGATAAGGAAGAAATCTAGATGGTGCTATTTTTTCATCAGCGTGTGTCAACATTCTATAGAACCATTGAATAGTAGACACCTCTATCTGGTAAATAGGGGCATATTAATCAAGCTTGTAAAAACTGAAGCATTTCACTTTTTTTTTTTTTTTTTTTATAAATTTAGTCGTTGCCAATTATTTTTTATTATTTTCTCCCCAATTTGGAATGGCCAATTATTTTATTATGCTCAGTTCACCGCTACCACCCCAGGGCTGACTCTGGAGGGCGAAGACAAACACACGCTGTCCGGTTTCATCCTAGGAATCTGAAAAATAGTAATGGCATTTGCAAAGTTGTTTCTATTATCAATAATTGTATTAAGAGTTCCAAAATAATGCAATGTAAACAAAAACTGACAAGTTTAAATATCTTTTAATTGATTTTTAAAAAACAAATTAAAAAAATGGACTAACTGAAGGTGACATGTTTTCTGATTGATTTGGTAATGAAGTGCCACATAACACTGCAGTCTAGGGAATGGCTACAGGAAAGATAACTTACTGTTACAGGAGCCTCCTTTTTAGCTGATATTACAGATAGGCAGCCCAGACAAGGTCTTGGACGTCTCTTTGGGTTGGCTTCAAATTGTCTCTTTTCTCTGATCGGAATGTCTGGAGGGGAGGTGGCCTTCTGGTAAGATAGCAATAAGATTTAAAAAATGACATCTCTGTAAAAATTAAAAAAGGCAGTACCCCACCATCAAGAATAATTTTACACTAAAATATTTTGTCTTATTAACTTTAATTAACACCAACGATATTCATCCACAAATTAGTTCATTGTGTAAACATATCCCAGGGTTTCTACTGCGCATCTCCTTCTACCTTCCTTAGCTCCACACATTCCCACAATCCCCTTCTGCTACTGCACACTCTGAAAAGAGATCCCACTGGATGAGATTGTTTATTACATCTTTAAAGGGAGCGTATAAAACCAATGAACTACTCCATTGCATGTTAAACTTATTTTCGATCAACCAATGAGTTAGAAATAAGTGTGCATGACATGGCCAGTGACTGTGACTTATTCGTGCTGCAAATGATTTGATGTTACACCACCACTCTCTTACTTCAGACAAACACCACAACCCCTAGTCCTTTACACATTTACACATTTTTTATAAACAAAACACAAAACATCCATATAAGATGGATATGTGTAAAAGATCTGAATCATTGATATGTCCAGAGGGTGAAACAATGTGGCAGGAAAATGGTTCATTTTTATGGGACAGCACTGGTAATGGAACCTAAGTTAAAAAAAATAAAAATAAAATCAGGAAGATAAGCTGTGTACCAAACATAGACAATAACTCAAAAGTGAATTAAGTTTCCGATTGTATACCTGGCTATACACAGTTACTACTGATATAAAGACATTTTGGCTCATCTAACCTAGGTCTATGGCATATCCTGAACACAGATTATTACAAAAATATGATTTCAAACAGCATACAAATGTAAGGGGACAGAGAAAAATAATAATTTGAATCTATCTGTCGCTCTAATGCGGGTTCCTAAACATCACGTTGTAATTCTAATTACCTTTTCTTGTCCCTTGTCAAATCTACCCCATACTGTGCTGGCTTGGCCGCCTCCAGCATCTTCACCATCTCCGTCCAGCAAGGATACAACACCAGGAGAAGCAGGTCTTTTTTCACAAATCTGAAAAAAATACATTTGTATTTTAGATGTAATTTCTTGTCACGGGACATTATGTAAATGCTATTATCCATGGTGATTACGACAAACATTTACACTTGGGTCTCTTTGAGAAAGACATTACTAAATCTCAACAAAGAATTTGCCATGCTTACAATTTGCCTATGCTTATGTATACATATACATCTCCTGCCACGTAAACTCTAAACGATGAACATGACATATCAACAGTATGTACAGGATAGAATAAGAATTAGCAATGAAATGTTTAATCACAGTCTGATGAGGGATTATCCAGATGTATGTAAAACTGTGTGACATTCACAATCTTGTATATTATCATTAATGTATACTCTATAATGTTGATGCTAAGTTTCCTGTCAATTGGATAAACAGTTTGTAACAAATTGTGTGTGTGTGTGTACAGCCACCTCCACTTCATCCCCTTCGCAATGGATTTCATCCCCAGCTGGGGATAACAGAGCTGGTATAAAAATCCAACTGTAGTCTCCCTTGGAGCACCAGACAGTGGCATGAATAAAGAGATTAGAAATTGCCCGCTTAGAGGGTATAAACTATCTCTTTAAAGTTTAAAATTACCAGCTTTTAGTGGTTGGTGTCCAGTCGTCATTTTTTACAGTTTCTTCGTTTCACTTTTCCTTTTGTTCACTCATCCTGGTGCAATATATATATATATATATATAAATATAAAATAAAGAGCTAGTTATAACTTTTAAATGAATCTTAACCTCAAAAACACTATCAGGGGGTCCTCGAGTGGCTCACCTGGTAAAAGCGTGGTTGTGTGGTCATACAGCACAGGTTCGCGTCCTGGCTGTGCAAAGTTGTCGGTCTTCGCTGTGAATTCCAAAGGGAGCGTAACATTGGCTCTGGCACTCCCGTGGGTTAGGGAAGCAAAAACAAAAGGGACTGTTTCTCCTCATTGCGCTACAGTGAACCCTGCTGGCCAGGCGCCCTGTGAGCTCAAAAGCGGACACCTGCAGGGCTGGCCTTTGTCCTCCAGAGGTCAGTAGCTCGCTGACATCCGCTCTCGAGTTCCTGGGTGTAAAAGAGGATAATAGTTTGGTTGTGGGATCGGAGGACGCCCACTGAACCTTTGGATCTCCTGAGCTGTGTAAGGAATTGCTGCGATGAGGAGAAAAAATAATTGGACATTCCAAATTGGGGAGAAAATCGGGGGTAAAATAATTGGGCACACTAAATGTATATATACATAACTTCACGTCTGTCCCCAGGCAGGACGATTGAGATATTCGGTAAAGAAACAATGCTATAATTAATCCCTGTAATTACGCCAATTACAGATGTTTCTTTTGCTCCTAAATTATATTGGGATGGTCAGTAAATCATTTGCTGACAATTGCATCATTCACAGAAGGTGTGCAGCAGGTGTGGGATTAATTGGGCCTATTTATATCCCCATCGCTCACAACTTCTTAATTTCATTTTCAGAAATTGTAAAACAGTTTGTGTTAACTCTATAGACACCAGCCCCCTATATACCAACTAAAGTCCATTTATATTAAATATTTAAGTACGAGCATCCCAGGGAGAAAACTAGAATAGCAAATGAGCAAGTGTGCTCAGGTCAGCGCTTTGTGGTAACTGCAGGTATTTGCATCACACTGCTGAATGACCAATAGCCACCCAGTACTGTACATTGCAAATGGGCTGTTTCATCTGAGCTCAACTGTGTTAACCCTGACCTAGTCGAGGTTGGTGAACCCTGTTGTTCTGATTATCAACATAATGTCAATAAATCTTACAAGACTGCATCACACACTTAAAGCAGTTTTTGGCAAAACACCCACCACCACTGTCAAGTGCATAAGAAAAACAACCATAGTTTAACTGCAGTGGAGAAGATTGGATTTAAATAATTGCAAAATACTGCATGTTTGTATATTGAAATAATGAACATG